>NW_013565565.1:0-3047 GCF_000499605.1 Eimeria maxima | reverse complement strand
ATATATATATATATATATATATATATATGTAATTGCAGTCTAATTGCAGTCTCACACTATTCCTATGCAGCCAAGCACCGGCATCGGCTATGTCACATAGCCTGAACTGAGGCACGTGCACATCCATACGCGCCACGAGAAAGCCTGAAAAAGGATTATAGACACCTTCGCGGTGCACACATCTTCGCGGTGCACACACCTTCGCGGTGCATACTTTCTGTGCCATGCCGCTGGTGGTCAGAACCAAAAATCAGAACCAGCCATATCCCAGAATGTCGACACATGTAAGTTCGCTAGCTAGTGCGTATACACCTACCTGCAGCTGCTTCCAACAGGGGCCGGAGACCTAAATGCAACTCCATTACTAAGCTCAATAACGGTGCAGCTGGTTACATGAGAACTCGTAGTCGAATCACTGCTTCTTGCATAAATTAACAAATATCGCCAAACAAGAACAATCTAGCGGCACTAGGCGTTCTGATTCCTGCACTGGCCCTAAGGTGTCGTCTATCTGGACCGAGACTCACGAGAGGCGAACTGTGCTGGAAACAAAGAGCTAGGTGATGCCTTGCACGAAAGCACACCATTGACAAATTCATAAATTGCACCTAGTGCGAATATGAAATAGCTTAAATGAACCCGCAAGGCCAGTTACCTGCACGATATTCTCTCTTCCGTCCAACCGCATTGAGCATTCAACGCGTCCAACCCTACAAAAGCACCTAATTCGTCTCACATTCAAACATCATAAATCAGCGTCCATGCAAATAGACAACCATACTTGACATCCGAGATGCTGGCGCATATTCTAACAATAACTGCACCAGGAAGATAAACTTGCTCCAGGACAGTCCTGCTCGCTATGCACTGCTCTAATTGCAAAACTATCCGCAGCTCCTCAAATAATCCTCGCATTTCTAGCAGCCAGCCATTTCCATACTTTCTGTGCAAGACAGCGAGCGCTTGCATCGCGTGAGCAGGCTTCATCACACTGCGCTCGTAGAGGCCAGCACACCTTTTGGATTACTGCAAAACCATCCTCCTTCTGGAGATGCCAACTATAACCACGCTTTAGCACCTATGTCGTCACACGGAAACATCATAAATATGCATCCATACAGATAGCCGTCAGTCCTTGACATCCGACAGATTGAAACAATAATCCCCGCACTCCTAGCAGCCAGCTGTTTCCATACTTTCTGGGTAAAGCAGCAAGCGCTCGTAACTCGTGAGCAGGCGCCATCACAGTGCGCTCGTAGAGGCTAGCAGACAATTTGGATATACCCATGAACCTCACATATTCAGAGCCCCTAACCGTCTGGGAGATACGTCTGTCGGGAAGTGCAGTTTACTGGAACCCTGCAAGTAAGCCATACGAAACTATAATAGCGACTGCAAAACCGTGCCAACTTGTGGATAAGGAGTCGTTGTCGAAACGCTGGTGCAAAGTCAACGAAAATTGGGAACTTCACCAAGGATATTGCTGCATTAGGCTTGCCTCTATAAATGGTAATGTGCTACAAAGACCCTGGCCCGAGACAGTTCGCTCGAACCAATGCCACCTACACAATCATAGGTTACAACAGCCGCAGGAGCACTGCAGCCTACCGAATGTAGCGAGATCAGGCAAATATACATGCACAACAAGTTTCGCCTCCTTTACTGGCACCAAGCTGTACTCTGTACCAGGATCAACTGTGACCAAAATGGAAAGAAGCCTACGCGAGATGGCCTGCGCAGCAGCACACAAGTGGCATGCTCCTAAATTGCATCGACTACTAACGGAGAACAGCTAATATACTCTCACAAGCCAGACGCATCTGCCGGAATTACTTCTTAAGACATCATTTGTGCAGTGCTGCCATTACATGCACTTACTGGAATTGTGTTGTTCGTCCCTGCAGCGGTGGTCGAACACTCGCCATCCCCGTCCACCGTAGAACAACTACCATCACACATTCCTGGGCTGGCTGTCAATGATACTCAATGCTTGACACTGTACCAGGATCGACTGTAACGAAGGTGGAAGGAAGCCTACGGGAGATGGCCTGCGCGGCAGCACACAAGTGGCACGCTCCTAAATTGCATTGACTGCGGACGCAGAATAGCTCATGTACTTTCACACGCCAGACACATCTGCCTGCGTTACTTTTTCCGCCATCTTTTGTGCATTGCAGCCATTATATGCATGTAACGGAATCGTGTCGTTCGTCCCTTCACCGACCGTCGAACATCCATCATTCCCATCCGCCACAGAACAACTACCATCAAACATTGCTCGGCTGGCTGTCAATAATACCCAACGCTTGACACAAACTACCGTGTAGGCACTGCTGCGTCCTGCTCCGAACTGCAAGGCACATATACTTCCCCTACAATTGAGTTTGACGAATTGCCGTTTCGGACGAAGTCACACAAACGCATATCAAACAGGCGACATATTCCATCTGAGCAGATGCAACAGCATCGCACAGCTAATCCAACAATGAAACCTTCTTATCACCCAACTACGCCATAAATATGAATGGAGGGACATGGACATCCGTACATACCATCGGAAGGCCTGAAACGGAATGGGACGCATGATCATGATGGCTCCACGAAACTGCTTGAATGCATACTTGCTGCGCAAGACAGCACACGATTGAAAAGCCATAGGCAGCTCCGCGACGCCGTCCTCCTGCGAGTCTGCACCAAATAGCCATAAATTCACGACACTCAAATACCCAGAGCGCCTGCCTCTCTCCCAAGAACTGCGTACACGGCAACTGCAAGACGGAGCCTATTCCAATCAGAGCCAGGTAACCCAGCAACGGCTTACTTAGAATTGCGAACCTCCTTGTGGAGGTGCTAACTAATATCACGCTTAATCCAAGTTGAACAGCTAGTTGCGGACAGACCAAAACCTACAGCACCCCGAAGCACAAATTGCGGACGCTACAGTATAGAGGTGCGTTCTACTTGCGTGCGCTTACTATTGTATAACTCCATAAGCATATAGACCAACACTGCCGCGAGCTGGAGCAAAAGTAAGTGCACATTCGTAC
>NW_013565563.1:0-2703 GCF_000499605.1 Eimeria maxima | reverse complement strand
TATATATATATATATATATATATATATCGTCAATCGATTCTGTGAAAGTGACGAGGGATTTCGAGACATTAACTGGAATCCCATGTCATCCGTATACGAATAAGCATTCCGTACGAACCCACATTCATTCCGTTGGAAAACTTCAGTGCAACGCGAATCTCGTGGGAGTGACGAGGGGTTTGAATGCAACGGGAATCTCACTGCATCCGTACACGAGTAAGCATTCCTTCCGTACGAGCAATTCATTCCGTTAGAGTGACGAGGGATTTCGAGACCATACGAATGCAAGGTCAATCTCGTAGTAATGACGAGGGATTTGAAGACCTAGAATGCGACGGCCCCCATGTCACCCATACATGCTGGCTGACATCTAGCCCAACCTCAATCCATTTCCACATCTCGCCACTAATCCCCTTGAGTTGAACGGGAGTGATGACGAGGGGTTTGAATACCTTAAGAAGCCGAGGGAATATCCCAACAGTGAGACACCTCATCCCAAGACATAACAATTGACTTGGAGACAACGGTTTTTGTGGCTGGACCAATGGATCTTCTCGCAACCTTAGAATATCTTCTAAAGAGGAATATAAGTCAACAACACTCACAAAATGGCGTCTGCATGCTGGTTTGTGCCTCCGTGAAGAGCGCATGCAAGGCGGCAGCCGCTGTACTTGCAGGCACGGCTGCCGCCGTGCCTGCAAGTAGGGATCTTCCTGGCGGTTGTTTGGCGGTTTCTGCTTGTAGACGGCTTCCCATTGTTCTTTTTTTGTCGATTTTTAATGAAAAGTATTTTGTTGAAAATGAATCCCTTAATGAACTCTTCTTCCCGCTTCATTTGATAATAAAGTTGCGTCAACAACACCGTTTCTTCGATGCTCTAATGATACAAACAAACCGACAGAACAACAACCGGCCTCCTGACCTCCCTTGAGCTTGCTTTTTTCTCCAAGTTTCACGAATTCAAATAATTGCAATTAATTATTTAATTCAATTAACCAATAATTCAATTAGGCAAAATTCAAAAATTGCCATTTCTTACGAGTTTTGGCCCCCATCGCAACTCTGGACTCGTTGCCCGAGGTCGACTCACCTTATCCTCCCTACATGCATTCTTACCTTCATATCAATAAAAGTTCAGTCTCAGATCAATAAAAGTTAATTCTCTCCTTAAATTTACATAATTTAAATATTAAAATAATCAAATTTTTCATAAGATCTGTGCTCTGCTCCTGCTGTACTAGCACGTCGTAGTACACACACCACCACTTTGCCCGCTATGTCCCGTTTACTTAAGAGTCGTAAAAAGTTGGTCTCTTTTATGTTTCCCCTTATTTTTTAAATTAATAATTCAAAAAAATGTAATTAAGGAAAAGCTATTTGAGACATTTGAGAGGAAACGTATACTTGTTTGTGCCGGTATACTCGGAGGCTGCAGGCTGTACCAGCGTCGGTGCACGGCACGCACGCTCTTGAGAGCGTACCCAGCGAGCACACTGTAATAATGAGACATGGAATTAAATGTTCGTAGGGGAATGCTTACTCGTATGGATGACGTTTGATTGCCTATGAGATTGACAAGGCATAGGTGACCTTTAGAGTGGAACGCCTATCTCGTAGAAGTGACGAGGTATTTGGCAAATCCCACGAAATCCGAATACGAATAAGCATTCCGTCACGATGGACTGTTCTGACGGAATGCTTATTCGTAGAGTGACGAGGGATTTGGATACAAGGCCAATTCCATGGCACCCATACATGTTTTGCCTCGTCCAGCCACAGTATCCATCTTCACACCTCGTGACTCCATGAGTTGAACGGAAGTGATTACGAGGGATTTGAAGACCTTAGAAGGCGGGGGAATTGTCCAACAGTGAGACACCTCATCGATAATTTCTATATTATTGTGTAGATTAATATAATTTATATTATCAATATACACAATAAATATATTCAAAAATATAAACAAGCACCCGATACTGTAGACATGATTGTTACAGGTTGTGCCTGTCATCCATGCAGTTGGGCAGAACAACATATAACAGGCGCAGGCAGATGTAGTCCTTCACTCATTATGTATTAAAATAAACAAAAAAACACAAAAATATTAAAAAAAACAAAAACATTAATAAAAATATTACAATAAACAAAAAACATTGAGAATTCTTTTTTTTAATACATAAGAGGCATTACCCGATTCAATGCATGAGAATGACGAGGGATTTGGCCACCTTATAGCGACAGCGATCCATACGTATGGCCAACCACCAACCAAGGCCACAACACCTCGTCACTCTTAGTGCACAGTATGTAAATAAATATAAAAATACACAAATATAAAATAAAATGTAGATAACACCTGAGCACGAATCAAACATCATTCCTTTATTAAGAGTGACGAGGGATTTGGAGACGTTAGTAAGAAAAATTGGATCTATGAGAGTGACGAGGGACAGGAATCCCATATCATCTGTATACGGCGAGTAAGCATTCCGTAAGAACAATTGATTCTATGAGAGTGACGAAGGTTGTCGTCACTCTCATAGAAACGGGAATCCCATGTAATCCGTATACGAGTAAGACCGAACAATCCATTCTATGCGAGTGACGAGGGATTTCGAGACCTACGAATGCAAGCTCCATCTGGCTCTCGTATGAGTGACGAGGGATTTAGATCTCAAGATCTCGTTCTCATATGAGTGACGA
>NW_013566084.1:0-3063 GCF_000499605.1 Eimeria maxima | reverse complement strand
TTCTGACCTCAGCTGCTTCGAAGGATACGATGGACAGCAGGCTAACAGATAGCCAAGCCAACGAGCTTCGGAGTTTGCATTGACGTGGTGATTACCCTCCGCGGTTCTATGGTGTAGTGGTTAGCACTGCGGACTCTGAATCCGCCGACCTGGGTTCAAGTCCCAGTAGGACCTTTTGGTTAGTCCTTGGCATCTTACGGACTCAAACATGGTCATTGCCGGCTTCAGATCACTGCTTACACACACAAACACAAATGGTGCGCCAACTTGCAGTGCCACCAATACAACCCCTTTGCATAGCATCAATATTGTTATCCACCGAAACATGGGGCTGCAGTTAGGTTATTCAAGGTTTCATCCACTGATGCGACTTTCATAATTCAATGTTCGACACACATACACCAAACCACCGTCAGTAGGTGGCAGCACTCCTTCTCCGAGACACACCGGTCGGATGAAGGGCACGGGATTTACGTATTCTATGAGAATCTTGTGGTGCCCATTGGGTATCCCTTTCGCTACCATTAGGCCTGCAATCGAGTTTCGCACACTACGGTCACTTCGCGGTTCTATGGTGTAGTGGTTAGCACTGCGGACTTTGAATCCGCCGACCTGGGTTCAAGTCCCAGTAGGACCTTTTCGCTGTCTCCTAGCATCTTTGGCTGCCTAAGAAGTAAGCGGGATGCTGTAGTCCATTGCTTTCAAACACAGAAGCACGGTTCCCATTTGGGCTGCCACGGAGTCAGCAAAAATCATCTCACCAGGATGGCTCCGTTAGTCCGAGTCAATTTAGACGATGGTCTATTAGTGAACATCCTGGTACGAGGTAGAATTGGTGAACACCAATGCGGTATCTTTACTTCCTTTTGCAACCGTTTCACTGTGGTAGCTGCTAGCTGGTTGTCACCCTCTAACGGGCAGCGCTGCGAAGTATCCTCCCAGAGTTTACAGTGGGACTGGTACTTCGCTATGTAATGCCTTGCTCAGCTTTGAATTAGTCAATATTGTTGCCCACTTACCATGCCGCATAGAGTGTAGGCGCTCGTGATCGAAGGCAATTGTGCGCCTGTATGACACAACTTTCATCCCTCACCATTGAGGAGCAAGGATGTCTCTAACATCCTGACCTTCTTTCGAGGTGTATTGTCATCTCCTAGTGGAGATGACAATACACCTCAAAGAAGGCCTGCTCCTCCAGTTGCTGGGCATCGCAGCACCAGCCAGACGTGGACAGTCTGCACAGGAAGCTTCCTACACAACAAAGGTGCCACCTGGTAGGGTTGCCTAAGCCCAACACAATAAAGGGTGCAACCTCCTGTTGCGACTCCTTTTGGGCGGACTGCGATGAACTTTCACCAACAGAAGGGACTGTAATTTGGATAGCTAGCTTACAGTTTTTCTCTTTTCGCACTAACTACGCGTTCAATGGTAAGCAGTTCTGGGTTCCTGGAAGGTGAACTGTGGAGCTACCACTGCAGCGTTCCCCCGTCGTAATCACATTGTGCTACCACGCAGCAGTAGGCAGCGCTCTTTGCCTTAGATAATCGAGGGGAAATGATCTCAAAACGCGACGATGGTAGCATTCAACCTCAAAAGCCCTATCTTCATGCTTTCCTAGATGCGGGAGGCAGTGTCCTCACACTTTTGCGAAAAGGAGAAATTACGTTCTGTAGACAGCTTTACCTCTGCCTGCATGCTCTCAGAAACACGTTCTGCGGTACATTCACAGATACTCTTGTCTGTACCATTCTCCCAAGCTTCCTAACAAACTCAGCTCCATATTCTTCTAAGAAACTGGGCTATATACCATCCAGTACGTTCTGCATAGCACTCCGTCCAGTACTAGTAGAGCCTCTCTTCTACTTTTAACATGCCGCCCTCTTCCACGATGTAAACGTGTAATATCTACCTATTTCTCTGTATCCCAGCCAGGTGTGAGTAACCCCATTCCTCCAGGAACTGGGCTCTGTCCTGCGGGGCATGAATCCACGAGGCTGATGGTTCCATCCGGCTAGCTGTCTTGGTACAGGACGCTTCGTCCGCACTGGAAGTACTCAACTTCACCGGATCATACTCGGGGTTGTTTTGGGAACCTGTTAGTTAAACTGAGTAGCCAGTAGTGGCAACGTAAATGCATTGGGATTCCTCTCGCGCCATGCGAAACACTGTGCATTTCCAGTTTGCCTAGAGGCAGCTAGATGAAGCTTGCCAGAGATATCACTCCTGCAGTGGTTCAAATTGAGTTAACTCCAGCATACTGTGCAGTGTAAGCTGTGCCCACGGGGCCGACGAGCCACTACTCCACTGGCAAGCTAATCAACATTCTGCAATGCAGTCAGCAGCCGTTTCTGATAATCCGGGATGTAGGGTTATGGAAACAAGAAACAACAGATGTAAGGTCGGAAACACGCACGCAGGAACAAAGCCGCAACTAAGCTACACACAGGGGGCTGCCACAGAATCATCTGGATGCTTCGTTTTCCTCCCACCACACCCTCACCCCCCTTCCCCTGTAAACTGACAAGCCCCTTCGCTGAAACTTTCACTTCTACAAGCTTGCTGGCAGTCTAGGAAGTCCGTTGGCCACAGCTGCACCTGCCTGCAGCAGCTGGTCAGCTTCGCTCCAAGCGCCGCCCCGTCACTGTCCGCTGGAAGCGCCCACGAGGTCCGCTAGCGCCGCCTTCGCCAAACTGAACGAGTTCTTGTCATACAACTGGTTGCTAGCTAATGCACCGGCAATTTTGGTTACACAGACCAAACGGCTGTTGGAGCCTTATGCGATGTCACTGTTCCTGCCCCCCGATATCGCTGTCCAATGCCTGCCAACAACATTCGGGCCTTGGGAAGGTGAGAATGCTCTACTGAGTACATTCGTCATACCACCGCAAGATAAAAACGTCATCGACCCGAGGATCATCAAGCAGAGGATTGGTAGAGAACCCTGACAACGAAGAGGGTTTCAGCGCTTTAGAATCGGCTTGACTTGAGATTCTGCGAGCCACAGCAGCATTACTATAACTACTATATATATACTATATCTACAGAACTATATATATATATATT
>NW_013565562.1:0-2574 GCF_000499605.1 Eimeria maxima | reverse complement strand
AGTGGAAAACATTCAATTCAGAAGCATTCCCACTACACAACTACCTCATCAGTACCTTTGTAGGAACGGATAAAAGCACCCCTTTGCCAAACGAAGCTAGACACCGAACTGTAGAGAATATTGGGCATCCCCTAACATCCAAGCGCACTTCCTGCCCGGTGATGGTCTCAACAAGTCGCACTCGGCGACGATGAAAGACAACAAAAGCACATAATTGTAGTGCTTAGCCCGCCTATATTACAACCCTTTGCAAGCTCTGTATAACAAACTCAACATATAGGCGTAGAGTTGGGAGGATAACAAATATCCAATACTAAGCCGGCGCTGTGGAGTTGGCAACTGTGAGACGAAAATGCACGCCAGAGTACACAAGCCATTCAGCGCAGCACATACCGCACCCCTGAGCAAGCCGCTACTCGCCTAGAGACCTACAACCTGAGTAGAGCATTCAATCCTCTTGAGCGTCGACGCAATTTCGTTATCAGGAACATAGTAAATCGCCTGTAAATACTTTCAAGTATCAGAGGCGCGTAGAAAGCAGCATACCACACACAGCAATGCGTCAGTTTTCACACGTCAAATGCCACTTTCGGGAGACGAGAAACGCCATCTCATGGCAAAGGAGCTCGTGTATCTTATTAACATAACAACGCACTCTCTGTCCGATGACGCGCTAAACAGCACACACGTGACGAGGATGAGAAACAATGAATTAACACACAGGACTCCTATATCGGCTGCGCTACACCCGGTCTGAACGTGTCACATTGACCACAAGGACACGGTTTTGGAGACACGAAAGAAACAAATACGTGACAGTGCATCACAAACGCGCGGTCCACAACTATGCGTACTCCAAGGCACACTCAAGTAAGCCAGCCTTGCAGTTGTATCCTTCAACCCACCCCAGAAGACATTCGACGTACAGCTACAAGCAGTGGAAAACATTCAATTCAGAAGCATTCCCACTACACAACTACCTCATCAGTACCTTTGTAGGAACGGATAAAAGCATCCCTTTGCCAAAAAGCTAGATAACGAACAGTTGAGGATATTGGGCAACCCCTAACATCCAAGCGCACCGCCAGCCAGGTGATGCTCCCAACAAGTCGCACTCGGCGACGATGAAAGACAACAAAAGCACATAATTGTAGTGCTAAGCTCGCCTATATTACAACCCTTTGCAAACTCTGTATAACAAACTCAGCATGCAGGCGTAGAGTGGGGAGGATAACAAATATCCAATACTAAGCCGGCGCTGTGGAGTTGGCAACTGTGAGACGAAAAAGCACGCCAGAGTACACAAGCCATTCAGCGCAGCACACCGCAGCCATGCGCAAGACGACGCCAAAGGAGGCATGCAACATCACTACAAAGCCGAGCACCAGCAAGGGAGGACTCTAATCTGCCATCGTGCGCACGCTAAGAACGCACACACATATGCAGCGCGTGGCACCCTCCTCCAACCGTGTTCACGTCTAGCGCAAATCGCACAGCCACGCTCCAAGACACACCATGCAAATTTTGTAAGAAACATTCTGCACTGATCGTGCGCAATCGGATGCAACTACCTTCCACCCTGCTGCTTCTCAAGATACGACGCATTCAACATGAACTCCAGCACATTGACCCACACAGACCAGAGCTCATCAAAACTCACCCTCCCCACTAGTTGTAGGTATTCGTTCAAATATCTACCCACCACCCATACTCCATTGCACTCATGATGCAATTGTGTCAGACTGTAGACTAAGCGTAGGCGCACTCGCTGTTGCGAGTGAAACACACCCCAAGCCACCTCTCTCGTGTACCTACAACTAGCTTGGAAAGCGTACGTTTGGCGCACCAAGGCAGATTGGCAAGCAACTGACAAGACATCAGCCACGCGACTCACCAAACAGGCAGTGTTAGCTGTCCTCCTCGTTCCTTCTTGCTTCCGGATGACTGTCGTCAGTGCATTCGCTGATATCCAGACACCCACCTCCGACTACCCGTGTACGCACCATCCCTGCACATCAGGAATCTACACTACTGCACCGTTCATAATTATGAAACATTTGTCAACTAGCCAACAGGTGGACAGAATACCAGCAGCACGAAAACGCGAACACCCCACCACACGCACACCTACGTAACATCAAAGCACAATTTAACTATGGTGTCGCCAGCATGTGTGATTCGTTCACAATAGACCTCCACATGCAAATATTGACAGATACCTGTATGTGTGCTCACCGTCAGGTTCTTTTAGCCGTAATAACCATTCAGCTTAGACTCCGAATTGCTCTAATGTAGCGTGAACGCAATCGCTTCTAGTAATTCTAGAAACTTGCTTGCTGAGTCAGTGGCAGTCTGAGCGCCAAAACAGCGTGTAGGTTGGAACGGAATCCAACGCAGTCCGTACTTGAAAGCTTACTACTGACATCGTTCAGGAACTGCTCTGGTGTTTGCTCTTGGCACACAGCGCAACCAAATAACGCTTTCATCTGTGCATGCATGCACAACGTTTTGAACTTTACCGAGCCACAGCCATGGCAAAATCCCTTCAACACGAAAGAACTGTTGCTGTTCTGC
>NW_013565561.1:0-2744 GCF_000499605.1 Eimeria maxima | reverse complement strand
ATCGCTCGCTAAACCTGTGTCTATTCTACGGCACACGAACCCTCCCCAATAGAGCGTTTGGGCTTGTCGCAGTTGAATCCAAATGCCCACACCGTCCAGCCACGCTCGTGGCTACCCAAACTAAAAATAAAATGTGCACACTATTGCTTCCGAACAGAGCACTCAACGTGTGAAATTTGTAATACACATTCTGCATTCATGCTGTCGCCATTCTAACTCAATTCACCATTGCTTTGCTTCAAGAAACACAACAAAACACGCATCCAAACTGAAGCCTTGGGCAGTAACGCAAACAGACCCACCGCTACACAGCACACCAGCAGCCACTCTCGAATCTAGTGTCCATATTTAACCTGCCTAGGGTCCCTCAGCGCACTTCCTGTGGGTGTGCAAAGCGGCCGACAAGCACATCGCATCCCAGTCGTAACATAATGCCCCGTTTTTAGCGTGTTAGGACGTACGCTTGAAGCCGACAAAGATCGAGCCAACACAATGTCCTGCGCACACATGCGTACAGCCTGAGAAAGACACAAACCCGTCCAAATCAAGGCTGTTTGTAAACAGAAGGTTAAATCATTAATCCAGCCTTCATGTGTAAGGGACGCGCTGCGCGTATACGGCAGCACTGGAGCTTGACTCATTCTCGCTCCGCGACCACAATTGAACTTGATATGTATTCGAGTGCCGCTGTCAGCACACATTAGAAACACGTTCCTGAAGCAAAGCATGACATCGGCATTTATAAATGCTCTCGCGTGCATTTCCATTAGTAAAACGCACATCCTGTAGATTGCGCTGAGCATAGCGGACGTGGTGACGATGAAAAAAGGGAAAGAAAATACCCGTGTTACTGCGTTCCGCCATGGCACAATCGTTTGCCAGCCTTACATCACCAACACACAATACATCCTTTGTGATGAGGCAGGAACAACAGTTCGATACTGAACCGCTGCTGTATGGATGGTAACCTTTAAATGGTAAGACATCACCAGGTCCGCTAGCAGGACACATAAGCACACTTGACACCTGTAGAGAGCACGCCGCCGGAGAATAAGCAAGCCATGTAACAGCCCTAGGAAGAATAGCAAAAGCACAAACACATAGACGGCGCATTATTCTCGCGCTAAGCCTGTATCTACACTACAGTGCACGAAGTCTTTTCCAGGCCATGTGTTGTGTACTATTGAAGTTAAATGGGCGCGTTGACCTTCGGATCATGAGCCCGACGAGCTTATCACATCCGAGCCGAGCGAGATACACGTGACATTTGTAAGGCACGTTCGTCATCCACATATGGGCCACCCTAACTCAATTCGCCATTGCCACCCTTCAACAGACACGAGAAAGTGCGCACCCTACCTAATGTCCTGCTCAGTAACGTAAATCGACTAACTTGGCGACAGCTCACCAACGGTCCCTCACGCCACCAATATCCATATTTCGCTTGCGTATCGTCCCTAAAGCTCACATACTGCAGCATTCAGGACTGGTCAGTTGATTCAACGTCGTCGTATCGGAGACTATAGTTCAACTACAAGGCCGGTCGGACCCCATTCTAGTAAGACAAGTGTCCAGTGAAATGTGCACCACATCTTTCCTCGATGCTTACAAACTGAGCATGAGCATATCACTCAAAGGCTTGTCATATGGAGATTCGTTACAAGACGCACTTTAATAGCACCCACTCGGGCATTAAATGCACAAGCAAAGCTGGTATTGTGCATCCCAAGTGTAGGCATTCTGTTAGGGTGTACAGCAATGGTGGATCTCAAATACCAGCCTGTCGAACTCACAAACGAACACTTTCCGACAGGAAAGCAGGACGTCTGCGAGGACACGAACCTCGCGGCTCCCGCCGCACGTCAAAAATGAAACATACTTCCCGTCGTACGCGATAGAACACGTGCACGTCGTGACCACGAGACAGGACGACAGACTAGATATGTGTGTGACACTGAGCTCAACTACGCTAACACTGTCGTGATGTTAAGAAATCACGAAAAGAACAAGAACACTTTCCCTACGCTGCAACTCGTTGCCCGCTCCAGATAATTAACTAAGTTGTGCTCTCCTGGCTAACACTGCAGCGCACTATCTGTCCGGTGCACTAAACAACGCAGGACGCGTGAACATAAGACATCACGAAACGGAACGATGCGTGGTTTGTATCCCACCAACGCTACGACCGCGCCCAAGCTTCACAGAAATAACTAAGTATTTAACCGTGTAGCCAGACAAAACACAACCATTTGCGACTGTAATGCGGTCGTGGGAGTAGCAATTGTGAAGTGTCTAGACAGAAGCAAGTTGCATGCCGTCAAGCTCAGGTGCAGTTTATATTCCTCAACAGCTCAACGCATGAACCCTTTTAGCCACGCAACATACGACGCAACAATTCTAGATTCCATTTCTGCTGTGGTGTTAGCAATTGCGAAGCGGCTACCCGCATGGAAGTGCCCATTGCATGCCGCGTCCACCCTGTTGATAATGAGCAAAGCCAGCAAGCGACGAACCCGGCAATAAATATGAAGGATGAAAATGAACATCTGTGTCGAGGATTGCCTCCTCCCGTGCGCCACCCCAACTGACGTCACGCATGATCGTCCTCACCAAATAGCGAAACAAGAACTGAACCTGCGGCTGCACACGCCAACCCCGGCGAAGGCTCAACATTTTAACAACACACATGTTGTCACGATGTTGCGCCTTCGCGCGAGCCAGGCATATGGACGTATAGCCTCTGC
>NW_013565560.1:27500-37629 GCF_000499605.1 Eimeria maxima | reverse complement strand
TTTTTTTTTTTTTTTTTTTTTTTTTGTCTCCTTTCTTCTTTTTGCCTCTTTTTTTCTGTCTCCTTTTGTCTCCTTTTTTTTTGTCTCCTTTTTTTTGTCCCCTTTTGTCTCCTTTTTTATTGTCTCCTTTTGTCTCCTTTTTTATTGTCTCCTTCTTTGTTGTCTCCTTTTAATTGCCTCCCTACCTCTCTCCTTTTGTCCCCCTTTACTAAACCCTAAACCCTAAACCCTAAACCCTAAACCCTAATTTGTGGTTTATGAATAGGACGGTAAACCTCCATCAAATAGATCATCTTTTTCTACGGAGACAACAAAGGAGACTGTCTCCTTATCTATACGTATAACTAGGCATTCCTTGTAAGTATTATACACTATTTATTTATTTATTTATTTATTTATTTATTTATTTATTTATTTATTTATTTATTTATAAATATAAATAATACAACAAAGGAGACTGTCTCCTTATCTATACGTATAACAAGACACTCCTTGTAAGAAATATACACTAATTAATTAATTAATTAATTAATTAATTAATTAATTAATTAATTAGTTAATTAATTAATTAAATTAATTAATTAATTAAATTAAATAAATAAATAAATAAATAAACAAAGGAGACTGTCTCCTTATCTATACATATAACTTTATTAATTATAAATAATAATTAATAATAACTAATTAATAATTAATTATTTATTTATATTTATTTATTTATTTATATTTATTTATTTATTTATATTTATTTATTTATTTATTTATTTATTTATTTATTTATTTATTTATATTTATTTATTTATTAATAGATAAATAAGTTATAAAGGAAAAGACAAAACACCAAGACAGCAGCAAATGCCAATCAGCACTCAGCAAGGCCTTGCTGCTGCTGCTGTTGCTGCTGTTGCTGCTGTTGCTGCTGCTGCTGCTAGTGCTGCTGCTGCAACAGCAGAACAACCACATGCTGCATTTGCTGCGCCTGCAGGATTGCTTAGCTGCAACAACCCATCCTGCTGCTGCTGCTGCTGCAGCAACAGGTGCTGCTGCTGCTGCTGCTGCAGCTGTTGCATGTCCCTCTGGGTGTCGCTGTCTTTGCTTCTGCTGCTCTTCTTCTTCCCTCCTAAGGGGGCCCCCATAAGGGGGCCCCTCTCCTAAAGGGCCCCCCACTAGTAGGGGGGCCCCCTACTAAGGGGCCCCCCTCCTAACGAAAGGACCCGCTAAAGCAGGAAAAAGAACCCTACAGGAAGCAAAAGGGCCCCAGCAGCAGCAGCAGCAACTGCAGCAAGGACTGCAGCAGCACCAGCAGCAACTGCAGCAGCAGCCCCTCCCCAAGGGAAGATGGCCCTAACACATAATAGAAGGAAGGGGCCCCCCCCCTTATACCATGAAGGGGGCCCCCCCTCCTAACTTATAAATTTATTTTCTTCTTTCTTCTTTACCAACTCTCCTCCCCCTCCCCTCTAAACCCTTGGGGGCCCCCTCCCCCTCAATATACCTGAGGGGGCCCCCTCCCTCATGGGGGGCCCCCTTCCCCCCCGTTGAGGGGCCCCATGACACCGGGGGCCCCCCGTAAAAAGGGTTTATTGTTGCGAGGGCCCTTGTAAAGGGTTTATAAACCTCTGATTAGAACTGCCTGGCAATTTATTGTGTTGAGGGTTTAGGGTTTAGGGTTTAGGGTTTTCTGAGGGTTTAGGGTTTAGGGCTTTTTTTTTTTTGCATTTTTTGGTCATTTTTTTGTGTATTTTTTTTCTTTTAATTAAATTAGGGTTTAATTAGGGTTTAGATTAGGGTTTAGAATCCTCCTCTTCCTCCTCTTCCTCCTCCTCTTCCTCCTCCTCTTCCTCTTGCATTCCTCATATTCATAGCTCTCCTCATACCTACTAGACCTAAGGGACGTCTTCCTTTCCCTCTATCCGCCATCTTGAACATTGGTGCATGTCTTAACATATCAGGAAAAATAACCATTTGTACCTAAATAAATAAATAAAATAAATTAATTAATTAATTATATTTATTTATTTTATTTATTTATTTATTTATTATGCTCTAGGGTCTATATTTGCCGTTTATGGCGTTTATACGCATCCATTTGGTGTTCTGGGGGAAAAGGGAGAAGGGTTTACAGGTGATTAGGGTTTAGGGTTTAGGGTTTAGTATATAAATTAGGGTTTAGGGTTTATTATATTATATAATTAGGGTTTAGGGTTTAGTGTATGTGTTGCATAGAGGATACATGCATACATGTATAACAACAACAATAACAATCAGATATACCACCCCAAAACCCAAAACCCTAAACCCTAAACCCTAAACCCTAAACCCTAAACCCTAAACCCTACTTGGCTTCCTCTAATATAGACTTGTTCTAAGGAGAGAACTTTGCCATCTTTCTGAGTAACAGTTACTCCTTGTATTAACATATTCATATTATCTTCTGCATTCTCTAATGTACCACGATATAATGAACCTGAATATATATATACACATAAACCCTAAACCCTAAACCCTAAACCCTAAACCCTAAACCCTAAACCCTAAACCCTAGAAAATCATAAACCCTTTATCCCAAACCCTCTATAGGCATATAAGTGTCTTAGAATAAAGGAAGAGAGGGAGAGTTATACTATGCTGTATACTAGGCAAAGAACAGCTGCTACTGCTGCTGCTACCACTGTTGCTGCTGCTGTTGCTGCTGCTGCTGCTGCTGCACATATACTGCATAATCCTACAAGGACTACTACTGCTGCTGCTGCTGCTGCTGCTAATACTGCATAACCCTACAACAACAACAAGAACAAATGCTGCTGCTGCTGCTGCTCCCTCTCCCTCTGCTTTACACCCCTACAACAGCAGCATGAACAACAACTGCTGCTGCTGTTGCTGCTGCTGCTGCTGCTGTAGCTGTTGCTGCTGCTGCTGCTGCTGCTGCTATATAATTAAAAAAAAAATAAGGGTAAGGTGTATAGACAGACCCGTCTTTGTTTCTACGGTGATGGTATGGCCAAGTCCTTCATGAAGAAGTTTAACAGGTATACCTACAGATGCAACTTTTGCCATCTTTTTTTCTTCTTTTTTTTTCTTAATTAAGTATATAAAATAAAAAATAAATAATTTATTTATATTTATAATTAAAAATACAACAAAATAAATGGTTATATCGTACCCCCCACGCATAAATATACACTTTTATTCTGCTGCTGCTGCTGCTGTTGTTGCTCTGTTCCTGCTGCAGCACGATGATTCATGAGGTGTATATACACCGTAAATTAGATGACAAAAAGAGAGGAAAAAAACAATTAATATATATTATTATTATATTTATTTATTCCTTTTATTTATTCTTATTCTTTTTTACTTTTTTTTACTCCTTTTTATGTATATTTATACACCATATACTCCCTTTTATGCACGGACGTTCCCTCTCCTTATTATATAAAAAAGCCCCATTGCATGCATGCATGCATTTCAGGTGTATAGCCACCTCCCTCTCCCTTTTTCTTTTTTTAATATATTTATTTGTATTTATTTATTTATTTATGCATACAGCTTATATAATTAATTATATTATTAATTATATTATTAATTATATATTTATATTTATATTTTATTTACTTTATTTATTTATTTAATTAAAAAAAAAAGAAAATAAGTATGCATAAGATCGCCCCCTCGAGCAGCAGCAGCAGCAGCAGCAGCAGCAAACCCCACTCCCCTTTTTTTTTTCCTCTTTATTTCCCTTTTATTTAATTAATTAATTAATTATTTATTTATTATTTATTATTTAATAAGTTAAGGAAATAAAAGGTAACGAAGATACATTGTCCTAACAGGAGTACCCACCCCCCTCAAGGATACTCGTGCCGTGCAGCCTGCAGCTGCAGCAGCAGCAGCAGCAGCAGCAGCAGCAGCTGCTGCTGCTGCTGCTGGTGCTGCTGCAAGCCCAACAACTAGATATTTTAGAGGAAAAACTAAAAAAAGAATAAAAACATAAAAATATATTTTTGTATATTAATTATATATTTATTATTATATAATAATAATAATAATAATTATTATTATTATTATTTATTTATTTATTTATTTATTATTTATTATTTATTATTAAATAAATAATAAATAAATATAAATAAATAATTAAATATAAATGTATACTAATTACGTATTTTATACACAAAAAAAAAAAGCAAAACAGCAGCAACAGCAGCAGCAGCAGCAGCAAGCAGCAGCAGCAGATATACAAGGAAACAACTAAACAAAAAAAAATAAATAAATTAAATAAACTAAATAAATAAATAAATAAATAAATAAATAAATAAATAAATAAATAAATTAATATTTATTATTATAATTTGTTGCACCAAGAGCAGCAGCAACATCATAGCCAACATTCTTAATAGCATTTGCTGCTGCTTTTGTTGCTAATAAGGCTAGATCCTTGCTGCTGCTGCTGCTGCTGCTGCTGCTGCTGTTGCTGCTGCTGCTGCTGCAGGGAGAAAGGAGACACACTGCAGAGAGACGTACGCATGCAGCAGAAAGAGACATCCTGCTGTCTCTTAACTGCAGCACGAGAGGGGAGAAGTGCAGCAGCAGCAGGGCGTGTCTTGGTCGTCCCCTCCGTCTGCTGCTGCTGCTGCTGCTGTTGCTGCTGTATCTGCTGCTGCTGCTGCTGCTGCGGACACGAATATAACGGAGAGACCGAAGTGTCCCCTCTAAGCAGCAGCTGCTGCTGAGGAGACACCGCAACTCCTTGTATAGGCAGCAGCTAAGTAGGGCCCGCAGCAGCGATACTTGCTGCTGCTGTTGCTGCTGCTGTCTTGCTCGTCCTGCTGCTGCTCCTCCTAGTCCTTGTGGGCAGGTGTACATGCCAATATAGCTGCTGCTGCTGCTGCTGCTGTTGCTGCTGCTGCAGCAGCAGAGGGGCAGCAACTTGCTGCAGCTGCTGCAGCTCTCGCTAAAATCAAAGCGACGAAGAGAAGGAGACAGCACAGAAGAGTCAAAAGACAGAGACGCACGCTGCTGCTGCTGCTGCTGCTGCTGTTGCTGCTGCTGCTGCTGCTGCCGTCGTTGGTGCTGCTGCTGCTGCTGTCGCTGCGACGGACGAGAAGAGACAGGAGGAGGCAATCGTCTAGTCTGTCTCCATCCAGGTCCACCTATCCGTGCAGCAGCAGCAGCAGCTGCTGCTGCTGCTGCTTGCTGCGCCTCAGCAGCAGCTGCTGCTGTTGCTGATGGTGGCTGTTCATCTGCTGCGGTTGCTGGCGTTGCTGCCTGTCTTGCATCCTCTGCTGCTGTTGTTGTTGTCGCTTGTGTAGCTGCAGCAGCAGCAGCAGCATCTGCTGCTGCTGCTTCGGAGGAAGTCCTCATGGGCATGCTGCTGCAGCAAGTTGCAGCAGCAGCAGCAACATAATAATCGGAACTTGTACTTCTCACAGCAGCAGCAGCAGCAGCAGCAGCAGCTGCTGCTGCTGCTGCTGTTGCTGTTGCTGCTGCTTCAGGTGTTAAAACTGTGGAGCTTCCACCTGGACAGTCTCGATGCTGTTGCTGTTGCAGCTGCAGCAGCAGCAGCAGCAGCAGCAGCAGCAGCAGCAGCAGCTGGTGGTGGTGGTGGTGGTTGTGGTGTTATTGTGTTAGTAGTAGTGTGTAATAATAAAGTAATAGAAGAAGAGAAGAAAAAAGAAGAAAAAAAGAAGAAAATATTTGCTGCAGTTGCCGATAATTATTTATTTTGTTGTTGCTGCTGCTGCTGTCTTATTATGTTTATTTGCTGCGGTGCAGAAGACTGTAGCAGCAGCAGCAGCAGCAGCAGCTGCTGCAGCAGCTGCTGCTGCTGCAGCCACACAAAAATAAGATGATGATAGGAGCAGGAGATGAATTGCATGCATAATAAATATAATTAAATATATATTTATATATTTATAAACCCTAATTATTGACATATAATTCATAAACACTTTCTAAACCCTAATAATAAACCCTCTTGCCAAAACCCTAAACCCTAAACCCTAAAACCCTAAACCCTAATAAACCCTTTTGGTGGTATATATATATATAATATATATTATTATATATTTATATATATATATAAATATATAATTGGATAATATATAGTGTATATTTTCATGAATAAGACGAATTATTTTTGATTTTTTTTTTTTCAAAAAAAAAAAAAAAGGGTTTAGGGTTTAGGGTTTAGGGTTTAGGGTTTAGGGTTTAGGGTTTAGTGATATATATATATATATAAATATAAAGAATGTTAACAACAACAGGACAATCATCATTAACATCATTAGAGTGTATGGATTTACCACGATTAAATGCATTAGATCGTGTATTATTTCATCCAATAAAAGATATAAATGAGTATATAAATAAGAAATATAATTCTTTTTCTCCTTTATTTTGTCATCATTTTTTCCCAATAGATGAGAAAATAATAGGTTATAATGATGTATATATACATATATATTTTTCTCCTATTTCTTTTTATGTATATATACATATAAATGGTATTATTAATCATAAAATATATAATCCTTTATTTATATATAATCATCTTATTTATTCATTAATACAACAAGTTCCTTTCCCTGGACAAATCGCAAAAAATCCACAAGAATTCCTACAACATGTTGAACAGGTGCTCCTCCTCCTCCTCCTCCTGCTGCTGCTGCTGCTGCTGCTGCTGCTGCTGCTGCTCCTGCTGCTGCTGCTGCTGCTGCTGCTGCTGGTGTTGCTGCTGCTAATTATTATAATGATGGTGATGCTGCTGGAGCAGAAGCAGCAGCTGCTGCTGCTGCTGATGCTGCCGGATATGTCTGTGCTGCTGCTGCTGCTGCTGCTGTTAATTTGTATGATTATTATTACTATAATGCTGTTGCTGCTGTTGCTGCTGCTGCTGTTGCTGCTGCTGCGTGTTTGCTGCTGCTGCTGCTGCTGCTGCTGCTGCAGAGTGCCAAGTTAAACCCTCCTGGCCGTGTCCGTGCACAGATGCTGCTTCCCCCCAGCAGCAGCAACAGCAGCAAAGATATGCTGCTGCAGATACGTGAATGTGTCTTCTCTTCTACTGAGAGTGGTCAAGAGTTTGCTGCTCTTCATGGGTAAGGGTTTAGGGTTTAGGGTTTAGGGTTTAGGGTTTAGGGTTTAGGGTTTATATTGTAAACATGCCTATGGAGTGTTTATACACATTTTTTTTTGTCTTGAGGGTTTAGGGTTTATTGTTTATTATTTATTTTTTATGCAATTGATTGTTGTATAGATATAAAGGGTTTTAGGGTTTTAGGGTTTAGGGTTTAGGGTTTAGGGTTTAGGGTTTATTGTATACAGGCGTGTCCAATGGTTCCTTCATTGGTTTATTGAATCTGCATCGTCTATACACCCCGATCCTCAATGGTCTGTCTTGCTGCCTGTTATTGTATATATTGATAAAAAAAAAGATCAGCAGCAGCAGCAGCAGCAGCAGCAGCAGAAGCAGCAGCAGAAGCAGCTAGAGCAAGGGGAACAGCAAGAACAACAACAACAGCAAACCATTGAATTAAGTCTCCTTCCTGCTGCTAAGTAAGCTGCTTCTGCTGCTCTTGTTGCTGCTGTTGCTGCTGTTGCTGCATTTGCTGCTGTTGCTGCATTTGCTGCATTTGCTGCTGTTGCTGCTGCTGCTGCATCTGTTGCTGCCGTTTTATTGGTTTTGCTGCTGCTGCTGCTGCTGTTATCGCTGCTCCTTTCCTTTCTCTGCTGCTGCTGCATTTGCTGCATTTGCTGCTGCTGCTTTTGCTGCTGCTGCTGCTGCTGCTGCAGGAAGTGCATAGAGTCTATGCGCACTAATAAGGGGACTAGTGGTTGTATAGTTGGTCCCCCAGCAGCAGAAGGAGACACAAAAGGAGACAGTGCATACACCGCGCTTCCTGTCTTTGCTGCTTATCCTGCTGCATCTGCTGCTGTTGCTGCAGATAATGCAGCAGCAGCAGCAGCAGCAGCAGCAGCAGCATCAACAGGGCAGCGCAACACCAACAGCAAAAAAGGAGGGACTTCTACTCGTGGGACAAAGAAAGAGAAAGGATCTTCTGCAGCAGCAACAGCAGCAGCAGCAGCAGAGACAGAAGAAGCAGCAGCAGCAGCAGCAACAGGAGCAGCAGCAGCATCATCATCATCATCATCATCAACAGCAGCAGCAGGAGATTGTAAAGGAGAACAAGATGAGCATGCACCGGATGCATTACAGCTTCAGCCCCACAACAGCAGCAACAGCAGCAGCAGCAGCAGCAGCAGCAGCAGCAGCTGGGAATTAGCGGGTATATTTACTTTATATACTTTTTATGCTTTTTCTGGTTATAGAAGAAGACTTAGTCAATGTCTTGTATTCCCTCATGTACAGAGCAAAGGTATACCTGCTGCTGCTGCTGCTGCTGCTGCTGCTGTTGCTGTTGCTGTTGCTGCTGCTGTTGCTGTTGTTGTGTATGCTGCTGCTCGTCTAGCAGTTGCTGCTGCTGCACCTCAGCTGCTGCTCATGCTGCTGCAAAGGGTTCGGATGCTGTCTGCTGCTGCTCTCTTTGCTGCTGCACGTTGCACAAGTAGCACCAATATACACACATGGCTGCTGCAGCAGCAGCAGCAACTGCAGCAGCAGCAGCAGCAGCAGCAGGTGTGTCTTTGTTTGTTTGTAGGTATTGGACTGAGGACGTTAGAGTTTGTCTATCAAGATATTATTCTTGACCCAAAGGTTATTGAGGTATGCTGCTGCTGCTGCTGCTGCTGCTGCTGCTTCTGCTGCTGCGGTTGCTGCTGCTGCTGCGGTTGCTGCTGTTGCTCTTGGTGCTTCTGCTGCTGTTGTTGTTGCTGCTGCAACTGCTGCTGCGCGCTGAGGGTGGAGCATGTGATGGCTGCATTTGTTCTTCTTGTTACAATCCATGCTGCTACTGCTGTTGCTGCTGCTGCTGCTGTTGCTGCTGCTGCTGCTGCTGCTGCTGCTGCTGCTGCTGCTGCAGTTTACAGTAGAGGATCCTGCTACATCTTTTTGTCAATTGCGGGATGTTACAACTTTAAAATTATCAATCGATCTGGGGATCGTCTCCCCGGATATGTTATACCCTAATCAGCTGCAGCAGCAGCAGCAGCAGCAACAGCAGCAGCAGCAGCAGGAACAGCAGCAACAACAAAACAGCTGCAGCAGCAGCACCACCAAGGGTATACAACACTGCGCTCCTCCTGGGGTACCTTGCCCTGAATGCTTTAGGAGAGTTCTTAAGGAGACAAAGGCACAAGCCATCAGGTAACAAAGGAGACACTTGCATGCATGCATGCATGCATGCATGCATGCAGCAGCAGCAGTAAAGGGACACTTTGCTGCTGTAGCTATAATATATATCAGCAGCATATTTGCTACATCTCTCCTGGTTATTCCTTTAAACCATTTTATTGTTTAGGGTTTAGGGTTTAGGGTTTAGAAATTAGGGTTTAGGGTTTAGGGTTTAGGGTTTGTGTGCAGATTATCGGAGATTTTATCTCTTGCTGCTGTTCTTCCTGATCCTCCCCCTGAGCTGCAGGAGGAGTCTCCTTCTAGCAGCAGCCGCAGGGATTGGAGACACCCTGTAGCGGACTCTGCTGCTGCTGCTGCTGGTGCTGCTGATACACAGCAGCAGCAGCAGCAGGATACGGCAGCAGCAGCAGGACAAGGATCCGCAGCTGCTGCCCGCCGACCCTGTGCAAGCGGGTAAGCTTAAGTGTGTTTAGGGTTTAGGGTTTAGTGTTGTAGGGTTTGAGCAGTCGGTGACCCCAAATTATAAGATGCTTCTAGGGTTTAGGGTTTAGGGTTTAGGGTTTGTTAGGGTTTAGGGTTTAGGGTTTGCATAAAATGTGTTGTAGGGGCTCGGCTCGTCCGGTATCTTCGAAGCGTCCTGGTGGTGTTGGTGTAGGTAGCAGCAGCAAGACATCACCATTAGGAAGCAGCAGCAGCAGCAGCAGCAGTAGCAGCAGCAGCAGCAGCAGCAGCAGCAGCAGTATATTTGCAAAAGGAATAGATTGTGCTGCTGCACGTATAAAGGTAAAAAAAAGATTAAAAAAAGATAATTATGATTTTTTATCTGAATTACCCCTACAACAACAAAAAACTGAATTAGATAAAAAATGGATGGAAATCTAT
>NW_013565560.1:15000-22500 GCF_000499605.1 Eimeria maxima | reverse complement strand
ACTTTGTGTCTCCCTTGTCTCCTTTCTTCTTGACGACGCAGCAATGGCTCCTCCCTGCAGCAGCAACAGCAGCAACAGCAGCAACAGCAAACATATAAATAGTGTCTCCTTCTTATGTGTCTCCTTTTGTATCTCTTTTTCTGTCTCTGCTGCTTCTGCTGCTGCTGCTGCTGCTGCTGCAACTATCCCTATTACTATCACACTACTACTACCACTACTACTACTCCTGCTGCTGCTGCTGCTGCTGCTGCTGCTGCTGCTGCTTACTGTTCATTAGGTTGTTTTTTTGCTGCCCAAGCAATAAGAGAAGAATTATAATTAATAGATAAACAATGAATAAAAGTGTCTCCTTTAGGTATAGAAGAAAAAGGAGACAAATAAGAAGAGGAGACAATTTGTATACTACCATCTGTTCCTCCTGCTACAGCAAATATATCTTCTCCTGCTGCTGCTGCTGCTCCTGCTGCTCCTGCTGCTCCTCCTACTGCTGCTGCTGATGGATATCCTGCTGCTGCTAATTGTAAGGATTTATTTGATTGGTTATACGATGGTCCTGCTGCTGCTGCAACAACAACAGCAGGTCCTTGCTGCAGTACACGTAACTGCAGCGCAGCAGCAGCAGCAGCTGCAGATACACCCCATTTACTAGGTATACAGCAGCAGCAACCATCTTCTTGTGCAGCAACAAATAAATCACCATTTAATACAAAACAGCAACTATATGTTACTGCATCTAGTTTTATTACTTCGCTCCTCATGTTGCTGCTGCTGCTGCTGCTGCTGCTGCTGCTGTTGCTGCTGTTGCTGCTGTTGCTATTGCTGCTGCTGCTGTTGCTGCTGCTGGTCGTGGAGGTGGAGGTCGTTGTAGTGGTGGATGCTGTTGAGTTGCTGCTCGTAGGAGTACCACTAGCATTCCTTTTCACCGGCTGCTGCTGCTGCTGCTGCTGCTGCTGCTGCATCTGCTGCTGTTGCTGCTGCTGCTGTCCTGGATATAAACAATGTAATCTATCTCTTTTATCTATACAAACTAAATAATCTCCTGATGGATGCCATGCACCTGTCCACCATTCCTCAGCAAATGGTGAGGTGTACATACACCCCGCTAATCCTATCTCGCTGCTGCTGCTGCTGCTGCTGCTGCTGCTGCTGAAGGAAGAAAAAGGACGAGGAGGATGCTGACGTAAATCTAATAACTTTAATACAGACCCAGAACGATTCGGACCCTAAGGAGAAACAGACACAGCAGCAGCAGCAGATGCAGCAGCAGCAGCAGATGCAGCAGCAGCAGCAGTTGTAGCAGCGAAGAAGTGTGAGACACAGAAACACCACCAGCAGCAGCAACAGCAGCAGCAGCAACAGCAGCAGCAGCAACAGCAGCAGCAGCAACAGCAGCAACAGCAAAACTGCAGTAGGAGCACCAGCACCAACCGCATGCTCAGCAGCCATATCCACTGCAGCAGCAGCAAAACAGCAGCAGCAGCAGCGAAACAGCAGCAGCAGCATCAGCAGCGAAACAGCAGCAGCATCAGCAGCAAAACAGCAGAAGCATCAGTAGCAAAACAGCAGCAGCAGCAGCAGCAGCAGCAGCAGCAGCAGCAGGAGTATATATATATTTACCTGTGATCCAACAGCAACAAGATCAGGATGTGTTGGGTGTGGCAGCACAAGAGAGACAGCAGCAGCAGCAGCAATGGTGAGGTGTACAGACAGTGTATCTGCAGCAGCAGCAGCAACAATATCATTATAAGCAGCAAATAGTTTGCTGCCATCAGCAGCAAATCCAAAGCAGCAACGACGAACTTTTCTTCTCCCTTTTCCTCCATCTAGGCTACCCCAATATACTCTGCTGCTGCTGCTGCTGCTGTTGCTGCTGCTGCTGCTGCTGCTGATGCTGTTGATGTTGCTATTGCTGTGGGTAGGGGAGGAGGAACCATTGTTACTACTACTGCTGTTACTGCTGTTGCTGTTGCTGCTGCTGCTGCTGCTGCTGCTGCTGCTGCTGCTGCTGCTGGATTCGCATGCAGCACGGCAACGAGAAAGGAGACAGTCCCTCTTATTTAAATCATCAGCAGATAACGGAGGATATAAAGGATGTCTATATATCTCAGGGACACGAGGGACGTACATTTTCCTGCTGCTGCTGCTGCTGCTGCTGCTGTTGCTGCTGCTGCTGCTGCTGCTGCTGCTGCTGCTGATGTTGCAGCAGCTTTCTCAGACGCTTCTGCTGATACTCCTACTGCGGCTGTTGCCGCTGCTGTACTCTGCTCTGCTGCTGCTGATGTTGTTGTTGCTGCTCCTCAACCTTCTGCTGCTGCTGCTGCTGCTGATGTTGCTGTTGTTGTTGCTGCTGCTGATGTAGCTGTTCTTGCTGCTGCTGCTGCTGCGTTGAGCCGGCGAGGTTGTGACTTCGCCTCAAATCCTAATAAAACCCTAAACCCTAAACCCTAAACCCTAAACCCTAAACCTTAGGATAAGAGGCGCGGCACAGAAGAAGGGCGAAACCCTAAAAAGCATATTTAAAAAAAAGAGGAAATCCACCAGAGGAGGCGCTGGGGAACGATTAGGGTTTAGGGTTTAGGGTTTAGGGTTTAGGGTTTAGGGTTTAGGGTTTAGGGTTTAGGGTTTAGGTTGAGGGTTTAGGGTTTAGGGTTTAGGTTCCGAGCTGCGGTGGTTCATCCCTTATGCTTAAAAGTTTTATTGCCAAGGGTTTTATATAATTAAATATTTGTGGGGTTTAGGGTTTAGGGTTTAGGGTTTAGGTTTCAGCTTCCTATAGTGCAGACTCTTGTTGCTGCTGCTGCTGCTGCTGCATGCGAAACAGCAACAGCAGCAGCAGCAGCGGCAGCAGCAGCAAGAAACGATTGTCCCCTGAAGGAAAAAAATAATTAGGGTTTAGTAAACAATAAATTATTAATTATATAAACCCTAATTATTAATAAATAAATAGTGTTTATTTCTTATTAGTGCATTAGGACTAAACCCTAGGACAACACCCTTCTAAACCCTAAACCCTAAACCCTAACCGTTAAACCCTAGTTACTAAACCCTAAACCCTAAACCCTTGTAAACCCCTCCCTTCATCTCCGTATCCTATTGGGGGGCAGCAGTAGCAGCATCAGTAGCAGCAGTAGCAGCACTAGCAGCAGCACTAGCAGCAGCAGCAGCAGCAGTAGCAGCAGTAGCAGCACTGGCAAGAGCAGCAGCAGCAGCAGCAGCAATAAAGGGAGCAGCGGCAGCAGCAGCTGCTGCTGCTGGTACTTCATTTACATCGGGCTCTGTTTTGGGAATAATAGTCAACTAGAAGAGTTCAGGGTTTAGGGTTTAGGGTTTAGGGTTTAGGGTTTGAGCCTTAGGAATCAGAGGCGAGCACTAACTAACTGCCTGCTGTTAAGACAAGAACTGATATTTACCGCCCTAAACCCTAAACCCTAAACCCTAAACTAGGGTTTAGGGTTTAGGGTTTAGGGTTTAGAGTCCTCCTTGCTTGCAGATTGGCAATTTAAGGGGGAGTTGTTAACTCGTTAAGGGTTTATAGTTGATGCAACAAATGACAAAGGAAGGGTTTAGGGTTTAGGGTTTGGGGTTTAGGGTTTAGGGTTTAGAGGGTTTCGTGGAGCCGATCTACCGGCATATGATGTTGTTATTGCTAATTAGGGTTTAGGGTTTAGGGTTTAGGGTTTATGCATTACTATAGTTGGCTAAATTAACACACAAGGAGACAAAAAGGACAAAAGAAGAAGAAAAGTGTCTCCCTTTTGTCTCCTTTTTTCTTTATTGATTGTCTCCTTTTTCCTCTTTTTTTTTGTCTCTTTTACTTGTCCCTTCTTTGCTGCTGTCTCTCTTGTCTTTTTTGCTGCTGTGCTGTTGTCTCCTTTCTTATTTGCTGCTGTGCTGCTGCTGTGCTGCTGCTGTGCTGCTGCTGTGCTGCTGTCTCTCTTGCTGTCTCCGTTTGCTGCTGTTAATTGTCTCCTTTTTTTATTTATTTTGTCTCCTTTTTATTTGTCTCCCTAAAAGGAGACACTTTATTCATTAACTTTTATATTATAAATACACTGCAGCAGCAGCAGCAGCAGCAGCAGCAGCATAAAAAGCTGCAGCAGAAAAAGCTGCAGCAGCAGCAACAACTGAAGCTGCAGCAGCCGCAGCAGGGGGTGCTCGTCCTCTGTAGAGGCAGCAGAAGCAGCAGCAAATGCTGCAGCAGCAACAGCAACAGCCAGTGCTGCAGCAGCAACAGCAACAGCAACAGCAACAGCAGCAGCAGCAGCAGCAGCAGCAGCAGCGGTGATTGCTGCAGGAGTGCAGATACACCGTATTTCTTTTGTCTCCTTTATCTGTCTCCTTTTATGTGTCTCCTTTTTTATTATAATAAAAAAAGGAGACAAAAAGGAGACAAAAAGGAGACAAAAAGGAGACAAAAAGGAGACAAAAAAGGGACAAAAAGGAGACAAAAAAGGGACAAAAAGGAGACAAAAAGGGGACAAAAAAGTTTATTTCCTTAGGTGTCTCCTTTCTGTCCCCTTTTCTTCTTTATTTGTCTCCTTTTGTTTCTTTTATTCTTTTGTTTATTTTTTGTCTCTTTTTTCTTTTTTATCTTTTTTTTATTTGTCTCCTTTTTTCTTCTTTATCTTTTTTATCTCTTGCTTCAAGATGTTCTAAACCCTAAACCCTAAACCCTAAACCCTAAACCCTAAACCCTAAACCCTAAACCCTAAATTGGGACTGAAACTTGAACTTTCCCTAAACCCTCAAAACCCTAACATTGAATTATAAATTAAATTGTAATAATAAACCCTAATTCAATTAAATTTCAATTCTAAACCCTAAACCCTAAACCCTAAACCCTAATCACTCTGTCCAGGTGACCTCGCTGCTGCTGCTGCTGCTGCTGCTGCTGTTGAGGCTGCATGCTGCTGCTGCTGCAGCAAAACAGTTATCCTTTAGATTAGCCTTAAAGGGAACAGCTCTTTTTCTTTATAATAATAAATATTTTTGCAAACCCTTCTTCGCCTCTAAACCCTAAACCCTAAACCCTAAACCCTAAACCCTCGGGGTGCCTTCCTTATTTAGCTAGAGCACGACTCGCTTCCTCTACAAACCCTCGTCCTTCTATTCATCGCATCTTTTCTTCTTAACTTTGTCGCACTTGACGCAGCAGCAGCAGCAGCAGCAGCAGAAGCAGCAGGAGCAGCAGCATTGTGAGTGGACCCTGCTAGGGATAGCAGCACCAGCAGCAGCAGCAGCAGCAGCAGCAGCAGCAGCAGCGGGAGCAGCAGGAGCAGCAGCATTTGGGCTGACCCTGCTACTCTCAGCAGCAGCAGCAGCAGAAGCACCAGCAGCAGCAGCAGCGGGAACAGCAGCAGCAGCATTATCAGCATTTGTGTGAATCCTGCTCCGCAGAGCATTATCGACAGCAGCAACAGCAGCAACAGCAGCAGCAGCAGCAACAGCAGCAGCAGCAGCAGCAGCAGCAGCAGCAAAAGATGGAGACAGCTCCTGAGGGATTAGAGACAAAAGGATTAGATTTATGTTGTTGCACCATGGAGACAGTATCGATCCCTTCTCCCTCTCCTCCTGCATCTCCCTCTGCTGCTTCTGCAGCAGCAGCAGCAGCAGCAGCAGGAAAATCATCATTAGGAGAAGGAGAAGAAGATATATATTCAGGTGTATATGCAGGTGATGTAGTAAAACGTATAGAAAGGAGACACTTATTAATAACAGCAGCAGAGCTGCAGCAACATTGTTTAGTAAATAATTGCTGGGTTGCGGTGTATGGGCAGGTCTATGATTTGTCTCCTTTGCTGCAGCAGCAGCAACATAATATTTATTGTCTCCCTTTAATTGAGTATGCAGGCAAGGATATATCCTCATGGTTTATTAAGAAAAATAATAATAATAATAATAATAGTAACAGCAGCAGCAGCAGCAGCAACAGCAACAGCAGCAGCAGCAGCAGCAGCAGCAACAACAGTTTAGATGATCTAATTCCTGCTGCTGTTGCTGCTGTACGTAATGATGTTACTGAGGTGTATATACACCCCAATAAACCCTTCTTGCATGCACCAGGGACATGGGGGCCCCCTATAAGGGGTCAGGGGGGCCCCACATCTATTAATAATAATATAAATATAAATATAAATACAGAAAATAAAAAGTGTCTCCTTCCTTGGTGGAGAGACAGTAGATATATAATTGGTAAATTGTCTCCTTTTGCGGTGTCTGTACACCTCATTAATACTCTTACTATGCAGCAGCAGACAACTTTGTTGCATTTATACCAGCCAATTAAATACTCTCTTATGCAGCAGCAGCAGCAGCAGCAGCAGCAACAGCAGCAGCAGCAGCAGCAGCAGCAGCAGCAGCAAGAATTAGGAGTTAAATATAATATTAATTTGCATGCAAATGCCTATCGATGGTCATGGAGAGGAAAAGCAATTAATTTAGATAAAACACCAGAGGAGGAATTAGAGCTTGCTGCTGCTGCTCCTGCTGCTGCTGCTGCTGCTGCTGCAGCAGCAGCAGCTGCAGCAGCTGGAGAAGAAGGTACTACTACTATTATTAATTATAATAATATTTACTCAATTAATAATAAAAAAGAAGAAAATAAACAAAAAAAAGATCAATATACACCTACATTACTTATGCACTTCCAAGATGATATACTCGCCCTCTAAACCCTAAACCCTAAACCCTAAACCCTAAACCCTAAACCCTAAACCCTACAGTCACCCGCATACCAATCAACATATACGCCAACAATTCCCTATAGCTGGCTATACCCTACTCAGCTAGCTAGCTAGCCGGCTAGCCAGCTAGCTCGCTGGCCTGCTGGATAGCTAACTGGCTGTCTAGCTAGCTAGCTGCTTGGCTAGCTAGCCACCTGGCCGGCTGATTGGCTAGCTAGCTAGCTAGCTAGCTAGCTAGCTAGCTAACTAGCCAGCTAGCTAGCTAGCTAACTATTTTGTTTGTTTGTTTGTTTGCTGGCTAGCTAGCTAGCTAGCTGCTGCAACAGCGAACTGCACAGACTCTTTCTTTACGTGCTCTATAAAGAGGCGAACTTTTTACGCAAACCCTAAACCCTAAACCCTAAACCCTAAACCCTAAAAAAGATTATTTTAGCTAAAAGAAAGGAGATAAACCCTCGGAGTTTTTCTTTTGTCTTCTTGAGTAGCAGAAGCTCAATATTAGGGTTTGAGGGTTGGCGCATAAGCCAACCTAAACCCTAAACCCTAAACCCTAAACCCTAATAAGGGACCTGTCTAGCATCTCTGCTGCGCTGCAGCAGCAAAGCCTGATCTCTTTCTTCTTTTGCTGCTGCTGCTGCTGCTGCTTTCTTTATTTGCTTCTTATTTAGGGATTCAATAAAAGGGTTTGCACCCCCAAAAGAACGCCTACACACAAACCCTAAACCCTAAACCCTAAACCCTAAGCCCTAGAACCCCTGGTACGCAAGAATAATAAACCCTAAACCCTAAACCCTAGAACCTTAGGCACCCAAGAATC
>NW_013565560.1:0-7500 GCF_000499605.1 Eimeria maxima | reverse complement strand
AAGGGGGCCCCCCTCAGACTCATAACTAGAGGTATCTGAGGAGGTACTCAAAGGAGGCAAGCTGCTGCTGCTGCTGCTGCTGCTGCTCTTGCTTCTGCTGCTACTCTTGCTGCTGCTACTCTTGCTGCTGTTTTTGCTGCTGCTGCTGCTGGTGCTGCTAGGTGGAGGATTGGATACAAAAGAGGAAGAAGATAAGGAGACAGCTGAGGAGACACCTGATGATTCCCTGCTGCAGATGCTGCTGCTGCTGCTGCTGGGGGCCCCCCATGTAAATTCATCAACTAAATCCCTCATTGCCCCTACTAATAAGCGCATAGGCAGCAAGGAGTTAGACACCAATAAACTGTCTCCTTTATTGTCTCCTTTATTGTCTCGTTCCTCTCTTATAGGAGAAGGAGACATATCTCTCCTCCCTACACCTTGGGATCGGATCCCAGCTCCCTGGGATCGGGATCGATCCCGATCCCGATCCCACCCCACACCTTGGGATCCGATCCCCTCAAGGGTACGAAAGGCACGAGATAAATTCCCTCCTTCTTGTGGTACCTGTCGTAGACTTCTATACCTTCTATGGAGGCCCCATTGGGGCCCTCCTTGAGGCCCCCCTAGGGGGCCCCTAGTAGAGGGGCCCCTAGAGGGGCCCTCTTGTGCTGCTGCTGCTGCTGCTGCTGCTGCTGCAGTCCCTCCCCTCGTACCTATATTGTAATAAGAGGACCCAAACCCCTCATACCCACCACCAGGACCACCAGGAGGAGGAGGAGCAGCAGGAGGAGCAGCAGGAGGAGGAGGAGGAGCAGCAAGAGGAGCAGCAAGAGGAGCAGCAGGTGCCCATCCCCCTAGATAATATAACATATTAATATGTGCATTATAAGAGAAAGGAAGACGATGAGGAAAAGACCAACAAAACCAATCAGCAAAATATTTATTCATAAATATACATAAATCTAATTCATTTATATAATATGTCTCCTCTTCCTCTTGCTGCTGCTGCTGCTGTTGCTGCTGTTGCTGCTGCTGTTGCTGTTGCTGTTGCTGCTGTTGTTGCTGCTGCTGTTCGTGCTGCTGCTGTTGATTGTCGTGGTGTTCTTGCTGTTGCTGCAGCTTAGGAGATCGGATCGATAGAGTTCGTGCTGCTGCTGCTGCTGGTGCTGCTGCTGCTGGTGCTGCTGCTGCTGTTGCTGCTGCTGATGCTGTTGGTGCTGTACGTGCTCTTCTTGTCCCTTCTATTGTCTCCTTTACCTTTAGACGGTCTCCTGCTGCTGCTGCTGCTGCTCCTGCTGCTGCTCCTGCTGCTGTTGCTGCTGCTGTTGGAGATTTCTCTTCCATGTTTCTCCTACTGCTGCTGCTGCTGCTGCTGCTGCTGCTGCAGTATAAACTGCTGTAGATGAGTAAGTAATTGCTGCTGCATGCATTTATTAGGTATAAGAACAATAATACCTAGATCTAAATAATCAGGAGGGAATAAGGAAGGAGAAAAAGAAGGTTTATTTATATAAATAAATAAATAAAATAATATATCTATATTACGTATAATTATACATTTATTATTTATTATTATTATTTTTTTATATACAATTAACTCCCATACACGTAATAATATTATACAACCTATACTCTCCTCTATTGCTGCACCTGGTTGCTCTTGCTGCTGCTGCTGCTGCTGCTGCTGCTGCTGCTGCTGCTGTTGTATGTGCTGCTGCTGCTGCTGCTGCTGTTGTTGTTGTTGTATGTGTTGTTGGTATTGTTGTTCATCCTCTTCCTTCTTCTCTTGTTGCTTCTGTTGCTGTTCCTCTTGCTGCTGCTGTTGCTGTTGCTGCTGCTGCTGCTGCTGCTGCTGCTGCTGCTGCTGATTAGGGTTTATTGTTTGTAGGGTAAATGCATTAATAATATAATGGGTAAGATAAGGAGGAAAAAGGACAAAAAGAGGAAAGAAAGGTTTTGTGGTGTCTAGGGAGGTAATAAGAGAAAAAAGACCAGGTATATTATTAATAGAGGATAATATAGTACAATATACACCATTTATATTATTATATTTATTATCTAATAAACAAGAAGAAGGAAAAGGACAAGAAGAAGAAGAAGAAGAAGGAGGAAGAGGAGGAGGAGGAAGAGAAGAAGGAGAAGGACCAGGAGGAGGGAGAGGAAGAGGGGGAGGAAGAGAAGAAGAAATGTCCTTTTTATTCGTCATACTATTGTTTATCTATAAGGAAAACAAATAACAATAATAATATATTAATATATATATAAATAATTATATATAATTATATATAATTATATATATATAATTATATAATTAATTAATATTTATTTACCTATATACATAAATACATATATATTTAATTATATAATTAATTATATATTTACTTTTATTGGGGTGTATATACACCTCAATAATAAATAAAAATAGCTAGTAGCTAGCTGTATGACCATCAAGGAGTTTTGTAGGTATTTTTTGGTATTATATAGCAACAAATACCTTATTTAAATATAAATAATAATAATAAATAAATAAATGATAAATATAAACAAATAAAATAAAGAAAAGGAAGAAAAATGACGTAAGAAGATCCTTTTTTATGACACACAGACACACAAACGGCAGCAGCAGCAGCAACAACAACAACATACGCGGTGTATATACACCTCAGCTATTTATTTGCTGCTTTTTCTTTTATTTATTTATTTATATTATTTATATAAAGAAAATAAATATAAATTCATCATTAGAAGACAGTATATATATACACACACACACCAATGAGCAGCAGCAGCAACAGCAACAGCAGCAGCAGCGGCAGCAGCAGCAGCACGAGCCGCTCAGAGGGGGGCCCCCCAGCAGCAGGGTTCGGGGGGGGGGCCCCCCTGATCAAGGGTAACACGGCTTGCTGGTGCTGTCTTTCTTTTTTCTTTTCTTTTCTTTATTAATTTAAATTTCTTTCTTATTTATTAATTAATATATTAAACAATAAGAAGATAAATAAGAGAAGGAGGAGCAACAGCAGCAGCAGCAACAGCAACAGCAACAGCAACACCCGTAACAGCAGCAGCAGCAGCAGCTGCTGCTTTGTGTCTGGCAGCAAGCTGCATGCTTCTCTTCCTTATAGATTGTTGCCTCTTCTTATTTGCTGCTGAGGTGTATATCCACATAACACTTCTGTTGTTGTTGTTGCTGCTGCTGCTGCTGCTCCGCAGCAGCACAAATCTCTTATTATACCCTGACAACTGCAGCAGCAGCAAGACTAGCCAAAGCAACAACAGCAGCAGCAGCAGCAACAGGACTAGCCACATCAGCAGCCATATGATGCTAAACCCTTATGATCAGTCGTTATTGCCCAACTAGGGCTTGGGGTTTAGGAATTAGGGTTTAGGGTTTAGGGTTTAGGGTTTAGGGTTTCTTTAGGCCGTGATGGAAGACGGCCCATCAATTTCTCGTCCCTTCCTGCAGGGTTACGAAGAGCAGTCATATGAGGATCAGCAGGATCAGCAACAGCAGCAGCAGCAGCAGCAGCAGCAACAGCAGCAGCAGCAGCAAGAGGACAGCAGCCTCTATGAGCATTCAAGCCGTGGGGCCTCGAGGGTCTCCTCGAGTCCCCCCGGCATATTGTCTCCTTCAGAGGATGGCTATGATAGAATAGGAATTGATGCTGCTGCTGCTGCTGCTGCAGCAGCAGCAGCAGCAGCAGCAGCAGCAGAGAGTGAAGAAGATGTAGGGTTTAGGGATTCTGTTGTTGTAGGCATACCACCATCAGAAGATGATACAGCAGCAGACACAGCAGCAGACACAGCAGCAGCAGCAGCAGCAGCAACAGGAACAGCAACATCTTTATCCTCTGCTGCAGCAACTCCCTTAGTACCACCACAACCAACAGCAGCAGCAGCAGCAGCAGCAGCAGCAGCAGCACAGGATATATATAATGGATCAGGAGGAGAGAAAGAGAAGAAGAGACTGTCTCCTTTATTATTAAAGGAGACAAAGGAGACAGCTAGCGAAAGCATGCAGCAGCAGCAGCAGCAGCAGCAGCAGCAGCGTGTAGGTATAGGTGGTAGCAGCAGCAGCAGCTGCTGCTGTAATGTCTCCCCACTGCAGCAACCGTTATTAGGTGTCTCCTCCTCGTCTTCTCCTGCTGCTCTTCCTCCCTCCTCCTCCTCCTCTTCCTCCTCTCCTCCTCCTCCTCTTCCTCCTTTTTCTTCTTTTTCTTCTCCTTCTTCCTCCTTATTAATAAGAGACAATAAAAAGGGACTAAGGGAGTCCCTTCTTGCATGCGCAAGGAGACTATTAAGGAGACACCCTGATCTACCTCCTCCATGGATAAGGGGACAAATTAATAATAATAATAATAATAATAATAATAATAATAATAATAATAGCAGCAGCAGCAGCAGCAGCAGCAGCAGCAGCAGCAGCAGCAGCAGATGTTGTTGTTATGGTTGTGGTAGCCATCATGCATTATGCATGCATGAGCATTGTACACACCAACACGAACTGCAGCAGCAGCAGCAGCAGCAGCAGCAGCAGCAGCAGCAGCAGCAGCAGCAGCACGAGCCCGGTAGCAGCAATAATTATTCCTTCCTATGGAGACCCTTTGGAGGAGATATCTATAGAGAAGGAGACACCTATAGAGGAGACAGGGGAGGAGGAGACAGGGGAGGAGGAGACAGGGGAGGAGGAGACAGGGGAGGAGACTGTTGCTTATATAGAGGAGACAGTTGCCTATATAGAGGAGACAGAGGAGGAGACAGAGGAGGAGACAGGGGAGGAGACAGGGGAGGAGACAGGGGAGGAGACAGTTGGTTATATAGAGGAGGAGACAGTTGGTTATATAGAGGAGACAGTTGTAGATTAGGAGACAGTGTATATAGGCAATTAGGAGAAAGAGGAGAGAGAGGAGGAGACAATAGAGGGGAAGAAGGAGAAGGAGGAGGAGGAGGAGGAGGAGGAGGAGGAGGAGGAGGAGGAGAGGAAGAAGAAGAAAATAATAATAAATTAGGTGTCTCCTTTTTACGTCGTGGTTATACAATAGTAGAAATAAGTAATGGTGTATATAGAAGGAGACATGTACAGACACCTGAATTATTACGTATAGTACATATGCATAATAAGAAGAAAAAAAAAAAAAAATAAATAAATTAATTAATAATAATAATATAAATATAATAAATAATATAAATAAAGAAAGAGAAAAAGAAGGAGAGAAGGAAGAAAGGGACGAGGATAAGGGGGAAGAAGAATACCAAGAACAACAACAGCAAGAAGACCAAGAACAAGAACAACAGCAAGAAGAAGAGGAAGAAGAAGAGGAAGAAGAAGAAGAAGAAGAAGAAGAAGAAGAAGAAGAGGAGACAGGTACACTTAAATTAAGAGACCTAAGACAGGTAGTGTCTCCTTCTGCAGATAAGAGACCAAGTATTGAGGTAAGGAGACACTGTATATTAGTTAATTTACCTACAGTTAGATCTATTATATTATATAATAAAATATTTCTTCTTCCTTCTTATTATAATTATAATAATAATAATAATAATAATAATATAATTAATAATAATATTAATTATAATAATTTATTTATAAACCCTAATCATCATCATCATCATCATCATTATTATTATAATTATAATTATAATAGTAATATTATGCAAACCCTAAACCCTAATTATAAATTATATAAAACAAACACTCTTTCTCTCTCTCATCTATCAGACCCTAATACTCATCATATTGATTATGTAAGTCTTTCCCTTTTTTTTTTTCTTATAAACCCTACACAATCCATTCAGAAAAGGGAAGGGAGGGACGGAGGGAGGGTTTAGGGTTTAGGGTTTAGGGTTTAGGGTTTAGGGTTTTGGGGAGGGTTTAGGGTTTTTACGATCTCGGGTTTAGCATTTAGGGTTTGTGTGGGTTTAGCGATTACAGAGTTGGCATGGGTTTAGGGTTTAGGGTATATGAGGGGTTTAGGGTTTAGGGTTTAGGGTTTAGGGTTTAGGGTTTAGGGTTTAGGGTTTAGGGTTTAGGGTTTATGTGTGTATATATATATATATATATGTAGGAGGGAGGCCGTTGTGCCCATCATTATGAATCATTAATATCTACATTAGTTAATCTTCATGAATTTAAGAGATCAGGACCACCAGAGTTTGCTGCACTTGAGGTACTTCTTGTTCATGTAAGTATTAGGGTTTATTAGGGTTTATTAGGGTTTATTAGGGTTTATTAGGGTTAATTAGGGTTTAGGGTTTTTTTATGACCTAAAGAGAAAAGTACATAAAATAAGATATTTTTGTGTGTGTTTTTTCTGTGTGTTCCCTTTCTTATTTGTTCCCTTAATATAAATAAATAAATAAATAAATAAATAAATAAATAAATAAATAAATATTTATATATATATAGGCATGTGAATCGTTATTAGCACAACTGTCCCCCCTAAAAGGACGAGCAGATTTATTATTATTATATATAAATGAGGAACCAAGTAGTACTCTACGTCTTCGTCAATTATGCGAACTAAAAAGACAATTAAATATAATAAAGGAGACAACAAAAGGAGTACAAAGAGCAATAAGGGAATTATTAAATAAGGAAGAAGATCTAATTAAATTAGAGATTAGTTTATCATTTATACAAACCCTAAACCCTAAACATCATCATGCACAGGATGCAGAAATATTATTAGAATGTTATGAACAAGAGGTTGAGGCTATTTATCAGGTAACCCTAAACCCTCATAAACCCTCATAAACCCTCATAAACCCTCAAAAAACCCTCATAAACCCTCATAAACCCTTATAAACCCTTATAAACCCTAAACACTTATTTAGGGTTTACAGAGAGGGTTCTATGTCATTTTTAAGGTTATATTAAGGAGGGAAGAAGTTATTATTTATTCATTACTATTCATACAGTTTTATTTTTATTATCAAAACCCTAAAACCCTAAAACCCTAAAACCCTAAACCCTAAACCCTAAACCCTAATTTAGGGTTTGTGTGTATATTTTCTCAGGTAATAATAAACACAGAAGAAGCACTAGACGATGCACTGCAACTAATGGAGTTACATTTAGCATCAACACCAAAAACCCTAAACCCTAAACCCTAAACCCTAAACCCTAAACCCTAAACCCTAATATAGGGTTTATGTATATGTATTTGCAGGTAATAATAAGAACAGAAGAAGCATTAGATGATGCACTACAACTAATGGAGTTACATTTAGCATCAACACGTAATTCTTTCCTTAAGACAGAAATAGCATTAGATATTCTTTCTGTATTTTTTTCTTTTGTTGCTGCTGCTGCTGGTCTATTCGGTATGAATATAAAAAATAATCTAGAGGATAATTCTTTTTTTTTCTGGTCTTCTTTCTTCTCTTTTTCTTCTTCTTCTTTCTTCTTATTTATTGCTGTCTATTGGTGGTTCCGTAAACAAAAATTATAATATAGTCTATTCCTTTATTATCCCCTCTTCTTTATATATATGTATATATATATATATATATATTATATAT
>NW_013565559.1:0-2326 GCF_000499605.1 Eimeria maxima | reverse complement strand
GGAGGGAGAGGGAGGGAGGGAGAGGGAGGGAGAGGGAGGGAGAGGGAGAGAAAGGAGACAGACAAAGAGGAAGAGGAGGCAGAGATAGAGAAAGAGAACAGATAGAAGGAGACAGACAGAGAGAAGAGAGACAGGCAGGGCTACAGACAGACAGACAGAGGAAGGAGACAGGCAAAGAGAAAGAGGAGACACAGAAAGAGACAGACAGACAGACAGACAGACAGACAGACAGACAGACAGACAGACAGAAGAGACAGACAGAGAGAAGGGACAGAGACAGAGAAGAGACAGAGGAGACAGACACAGGAGAAATAGGAGACAGAGGAGAGGAGACAGACAGAGAGAAGAGACAGAGACAGAGAAGAGACAGAGGAGACAGACAAAGAGAAATAGGGGGAGACAGAGGAGAGGAGACAGAGATAGAGATACAGAGGAGACAGAGACAAAGAGAAATAGGAGACAGAGAGGAGACAGAGAGGAGACAAAGAGAGAGAGGAGACATGGAGACATAAACAGACAGAGGGAAGAGGAGACACAGACACGCAGATAGAGACAGACTAACTGACACAGAGAGAGAGAAAAAAAAGGAGAGACAGGGAAGGAGACACACAGAGGCAGAGAGGGAGAGAGAGAGAGAGGGAGAGGAGAGTCAGAGAAGAAACAGAGGAGACAGGAGGGGACAGAGGCAAAGAGAAAAGAGACAAAAGGAGACAGAAAGAGAAAGTAACAGACAGACAGACAGACAGATAGATAGATAGATGGAGGGGAGAGGGAGAGACAGACAGGAGGAGACAGAGAGACAGAGACAGAAAGAAAGAGGAGACAGATAAAGATAGAGAGAGAGATAAAGAATAAAAGAGAGGAGACAGAAAGAGACACATACATATATACAGACAGACAGACAGACAGACAGACAGACAGACAGACAGACAGACAGACAGACAGACAGAGAGAAGGAGACAATAAGAGACACAGACAAACAAAGAGAAAAGACACACATATATATACCCAGATAGAGACAGACAGATAGAGACAGACAGAGACAGAGAGGGAGAGACGGAGGAGAGACAGAGACAGAGAGGGAGAGACAGACAGGGAGGGAGGGACAGAGACAGATGGAGACACACAGAGTAGAGACAGACAAAGACACATAAAGACAAGAAGAGACACAGACAGTGACACAGACAGACAGAGACAGACAGAGACAGACAGAGACAGAGAGACAGAGAGACAGAGAGACAGAGACATAGACAGAGAGACAGAGACGGAGAGACAGAGATGGAGAGACAGAGACAGACAGAGACGGAGACAGAGACAGAGACAGAGACAGAGAGACAAGGAGAGAAGAAAGGGAAAGAGACAGAGAGAGATAGGAAAGGAAAGAGACACAACACAGATGAGAGACAAAGACAGACAGAGAGAGAGAGTTAAGAAGGAGTAACAAGGAGACAGGCAGACAGAGGAGACACAAATAAGGAAACACAGAGACAGATAAATAGACAGATATAAATAGACAGATAGAGAGATAGAAGACGAATAGACAAACAGAGAGAAGAGACAATGAAGGAGACAGATAGACAGAGAAGGAGAGAAATATAAATAGAGACAGATAAAGACAGAGACACATAAATAGACAGAGACAGATATATAGAGATAGCTACAGAGAGAAAGATAAGACAAAAAGAGAGACAATGAAGGAGAGAGAGATAGATATAGATAGAGAAGTAGAAAGAAATAAAGATGATAGATTGGGAGATAAAGAAGAGACAAAAAATAAATAAATAAAATAAATAAAATAAATAAATAAATAAATATATATATATTTATATATGTATAGGTAACACCAGAAGGGAAGTATGTTGTGGATGTATCAAAGAGTGTGGATATAAATGAGTGTAGACCATCACGTCGTGTAAGTTTACTGAATGATTCCTATAGATTACATGGATTATTACCTAATAAAATAGATCCATTAATATCCTTAATGAAGGTAGAGAAAGTACCTGATAGTACATATGAGATGGTTGGTGGATTACAACAACAAATAAAAGAAGTTAAAGAAGTTATTGAATTACCTATTAAACATCCAGAATTATTTGAATCTCTTGGTATCTCACAACCTAAGGTAAATCTTTTATTTTATTTATTTATTTATTTATTTTATTTATTTTATTTATTTTATTTATTTCTCTTTTTTATTCTATTATATTCTATGCTAAGAAAGAAAAAAAAAACAAACATAATACTGTTTATATTTATATTTATATATATGTATGTATATATGTATATATATGTATATATATGTATATATATGTATATATATTAT
>NW_013565558.1:0-2049 GCF_000499605.1 Eimeria maxima | reverse complement strand
GACGGACAGTTCACAAACTGGATGTCTCCTTTCATTGCAGTGCTGTACTTTGATGAGCGCAGGAATGTGGAGCAGCACTACGTCAACGACAAAAATGGCTTATTAAGTGGCCGTTCGCCTGCGCAATCCATTGTTTGTTAACCGCTTCTGTTTTCGCCGTATGCACACAGAGAGTACGTACTGCAATGTGCAATTGGCTACGCGGCCAGTGGCGTTGTGCTGCTGCCCGCGGCTATAGGTAACCTTTTCGTTAGGTACTGTCCCCATAAAAGACTGGCTTTGAACAGATCCATCCGCGATTGGGCTTTCTGGGAGAGATTTTCGTACGCACACTCCACCGAAAGGGTGCGTCTTGCTACGAACCAGTTGCTACGTTGGTTCGTCCGCTCCCAGTATTTCCCCTCAGTCGGCTTTTTTTGGGTGATAGCAGCGCGTTGCGTTGACTGCTATAGCGTGTTGGTTGACTGCCATGTGCAGTTTGCTTTTTTCTGCTCAGATAATCGTTTTGCGTGTACCCCACTACAATCCGTTGGATATGGGAACGAAAGGCTTTGTAAACATGAGATGCTTTGCCAAAAAACTGTTGGCACCTAGTACTGTGCCACATCCTAACAGGGTTGTGCTTCGTGTGTTCGCGGCCCCTGTTGTAGCCAACTCCTGAGGAAGAATCCGTGAGTATCCAGTAGGTTTCTAGGCTTCCATTTCCAGAAAGGTGCTTGGATTATACTCCCACTCCTGACGCATGTCTTGCATACTTCAAAGTGGGACTGGTGTCACTAGGAAAGATTGTCGTCATGGATTCAAAGCAGCGGCTTACTCTTATAAATTGCACATAATCGACAGACCATGTTACGCGTCTTCATTCAGCCTCCGGTAGCACCACAACTAGACACATTCACTGCCAGTTATCAGTGGTGTTGTGCCTTTCGTGCATTAGCAAGGCAGCGGTAACCACTGCTGCCTCCTGGTGAGCTGGCCTCCAATCGGCTGTGCAAGAAAGCATTTGCCGTACAATTATTGGCGTGAATTAACACCTTGGTTCTGGCTAGAGTAACCCCGCGTCAGGTACTAACTTGAGCCTACCAGATGTTACACCATGAAGGTAAATAATTGCAGTAGTAGAGGTCGGTCAATATGCACCCTCATGCGAATGTCCAATCCCGTTTGTCAAAAAATCGACTTGCTGGGAGCATGGTTGTAGCACGTGTCCAACCCTAAACAATTACGTGTATCTCCGGGTGTGTCGCAGGCTGTTGGATGACTACCGAAACAATCGATGCAGTCGGAGAGCGCCAGCGATAACGGAAATAGAACTGTCCCTGGGACGCCTTCATTTTTATGGTTGCTCGCCTCAGGTTGAGCATAGTTGAGCTCGTGCACCATGCCGACGGTTTATATATTTGCGCAGGCAGTATGTGATTGGTGATTATTTTCGAGGAGACTGTTTGCTCACACCACTTTGGCCAAGGCGTAAGCCCTAAACCCCTAAGCCTTACCGCTTCAGTTCTTCAAGAAAACGTCAAGGAGTGAAACATTTGCGTATGCCATAACAACATTTGATTACGGAGTGTTTGCTGTTTGTTATCTGCTCGTCTCAGGTTGGTGTTAGGCCCTCCCATTGGTCTTGTTTACTGTACTATTCGTTACTGGGTGTTCGGTGTGGTTGGTTTTGCCCCTGACACGATATTCCTTGTGTGCCGCGATTTGCGTGTTAAAGATCACCGCATATGCTGGATGCCCTCTGCTCTCTATATGCTTGCACACACTTGCCGACGCAAGTGCTTGACGAAAGGGAAGGGGAATGAAACACCGCAGTTGAATTGCCTTTCACGGCAGCCCGCATGTTTCTTTCGTTTCCCTGTAGTGCATGAAGGATTCCAAGAGAGAGCAAGGGTCCGTGGTTTCACGGAACTACGCTTTGTTTGGCAGCCCACCTCGTCACCTCGTTTTTGGGGTCTGGACGTCGCTGACGGCACCGGATGTTGGAAACATGTTGGCAGGCATTCCATCCTGTTTGGAAGTTGTTGAGCGCGGAGTCGTTTGCACCCC
>NW_013565556.1:0-2332 GCF_000499605.1 Eimeria maxima | reverse complement strand
TATATATATATATATATATATATATATATACATACTATCAGTAATATCTAAGCGGTGTAATACATGTAATATTCTGTGTCTTGCTTTTTTGCAGTCTGGGCCCCATTCAGCGATTCACGACTTCAATGGATCAAAAGGTAAAATTAAAATATTTGTGCAGGCATCCGTAAAAAACAGCCCCATCCTTCTCTAGAACTGCTGTACTGTTAAACAGTTTTCTTGAGAATATGTATAGGGAGTATTTGGCAGTGGAATCAATATATGAGGGACGCCAATGTTGTGTATTTTAAAGCATTCCAAGCAGGAGCTGACCATCCTACATTGGAAGGCCAATAGAACATGGAGAGTAGCCCTGTGCCGTACGTATGCCTGCATGCAGGGATGTATGGATGCATGAGTGTGTGTTTGATGTTGTGTTTGCTTTGATTGATGCTTCGTCTGCTTGTTTACAGCGCTTTCAAATACTTCAGCTTCGAGCAGACCTGGAACTGTACTTCGGCGTTTTCTTTGTTGTATGGTCTGTTGTGAGGATGCATTTCTCTCTTTCGGACGTTTTGCTGCCGATGTATATTTATTGGCAACTACAGAAAATAAGGTACTTACTTCTGCATGTGCAGCGAATGGCTTGGTTGCATCGTCAGGAACACCTCCAACACTTTTTTGTCTGCGCGTTCCGGAGTAGTCTTTTTTTAAATACGCACCAAAAGTTCTATAGGTAGATGCACACCCTCCTGTGCGCAATATCCTTGCACTAATAAACGTGCACACTTATATTCTCCATGAATGTGCGCACACTCATAGGTAGGCCAATAATATTCATCCAAGTGAAGATATGTGTATCTTTATGCACACGAATGTCCTTACCGAGATTCATTGAACGCATAATTTGTATATCACTCCACTGTAGACTAGGGTGTGGCGTGTAATTATTCTTACTACTGTTGAAGATTAAGTGTATGCAAACTCACCAGCCGAGTTCAACAAATCACCCTGAGTCGTTTGCCGCCTTGGCATTTACAGTGTGTATTGCCTGCTACATTGTGATTCCTCGTTATGATTTACTTAGTTGTAAAGAAATGTATTACTGCACATGGACGGCACAAGCCCACAAACCCACGCGGTTCAACACGAGATATTTGCAATTGCCCTGCACCTAACGTTGAGAGGATGCAGCAGTATCCTTCATCTCATTAGTTTGATTTGTGATTGCTGTTTTGGAAGACGAACTATTGTATTGGTGGTATGCGTACTCAGGTTCCAAACCTGCCCATACAGTCAAGCCAGCGTGCGTCGTATGGACGGTAAGCCCAGTGTCTTCCTAGAGACAGCACAGGCAGGTAGATATTTAAATACATTTAATGCTCTGTGTATGCTATTTTCATACTCCCGATAAATAGTAAAATATTTTTTGAGGAAAAGGAGGAGGATAAGTATGCACAGCACATGAGCATACGGGGGCCTCTGAGCATGGAGTGCAATTGGGAGCGAAAAATAGAACAAATATCATGTGTGCATATTAAAAGCAGATGCTTGCTACATTAGAATTCTTTTATGCGTTTACATACGTGAATATATTTGCGAATACATGCGTACATCACCGACCGTTTATCAGTTAATGATATCGGTGCATAGCAGTAGTTTACAGTCCGGGTTTGCTTGCTCTGGATGGTGCCAGTAGATGGTCATTGGGTGTTCGTGCTTGTTCCTTCTTCTGTTGATGCAGCAATTATAACATCGCTAACGAATCACCCCGCATGTCCTGGGTTTGTCCGGGTTGTGTACGATAAGGTAAGGATGGCTCAGCAGTTGCTGCTGCTGGCTTAGAGGCACGACCGGCGGGAAGAGACACATCTTGAAAAATATAAATGAACTTGTAGTCAGGGTGGCGAATAGAGCAATAGGTAATTATTATAGAAGAGGAATAAGGAGGGGTGGGGGCCAGAAAGAGAGACCGAAATAAGTAAATTTGCATGCCAGCAGGTAGCTAGATAGGCATGGGAGTCAGTGATACGGAAGATAGAATAATAGCGGGGAAGCATTGACGTTTGTACACAGGAGGCGGTATTTGAGCGGTTGCGTGTCTTTCCAGTTCCATGTTGTGATGTTATAGTTCACTCTGGTGTGAAAAGGATTACCCAGTTGTGGTACGTACCCTGTCCTGCATGCAATTTAAGCTGACGCTCAAGTTGTGAACTCTTGCTGCAGGTCCGTGCATTCTGTGTTCGCCAAGTGCAACCGCCAGAGCCTTCTCAACCGCGCTCGGCCTCCTGCGTAATCATGTAAACGCATACGTATACGTATATATATATTATATATATATATATATATATAT
>NW_013565555.1:0-2331 GCF_000499605.1 Eimeria maxima | reverse complement strand
TATATATATATATATATATATATATATAAAGCTTCTCTTATCCTCGTGCAACTCGACGTTCTTATTTTAAAAATTCTATTTAAATGCTAATTAAAAGACCCATATTATTCAAATAATGACAAATGCAATAAAAAATAATAGTAAATAATAATAAATAATAAATAATAAATAATAAATAATAAAGAATAAATAATAATAACAATAATAATTAAAAATAAAAATAATAATGAGTTGAGCCAGTAAAAAAGCAGAAAAAAAAGGTTATTTCTTTATGCCTTCTTCATGTATCGAGCATACACAGTAGAGAAGACAAAACACCCCAGCAGCAGCACCAACAGCAGCAGCAGCAACTTGCAGCAAAAATTTGTTGGGCTCTGCTCCTTCATAAACTGCCTAAGACGATTATCCAACTCCTGCAGCTCTGTTGCTGCCTGCTCCGTTTGCTGCTGTAAATCCTCTACTCGCTCGCGCTGCAGCTCCGACTGTTCACCTATCGTCACTGCAACTTCCGCTGCAGCAACAATAGCAACAACAGCAACAACAGTAACAGTTGCAGCAGGAGAAGGTGTAGCAACAGCAGCAGCATGAGCAACAGCAGCAGCACTCCACAGGACTGAGCAGTTATCTCAGCAGCAGCACGAATACCAACATGGACAACACAAACAAACTGCAACAGCAGCAACAGCAGCAACAGCAATAGCAACGGCAGCAGCAACACAACAAAACACCGGTCCAATGGACTATCCGTGCAAAGCTATAAAAACACGACAAACAAAACAAGAAAAAACAAACAAAAATGAACAATCAAAACAAATATAGAAAAGGAAAGAAAAAGAAAAAAAAACAAAGGCAACAAGACAAGGGGAAAACAACATTCTTTTTTTTTTTAGTTTTTTATAGAATTTGCAGAGACAAGGCAACAACTGCCGCAGTAGAAAAACAGCAAAAAGAAATCCCCCATTTAAATAAAATGATTTATGTGTAGAAAATATAAACAATTAATAAATTAATTGAAAATAAATACCTTAATTTAAACAAATTCATTACAAACTCAACAGCATATATAGCATCAAGTTATCACCCCCCCCTCCTTATCTACCCTTAATAAATAGGACATTTAAACACTCTTAAAGAGGCTAAGGAGCTACACTAGTTCATCTAAACGAATATAATAAAAGTACAATTGAAATATTTAATTAAATTACCTATTCTATCAATTGATTTCCCTATTTCTTCAACCTTAGCATCGAAAACTTTGTCTCGTTCTGCCCATCTCTTAAGCACCGCCTCGTCTTCTTGTGTTAGTTCATAAGTGCCTCCTGTACCTGCGTTGCTGCTGTTGTTATTGTTGTTGTAATTATAATTGTTTTCTTTGTTTATGTTGTTTGTGCCGCTGCTGCTGCTGTGACTTAACATTAAATCCTTCAAAGGCACCGCCGATTGCTGCTGGCTATCCGAGTCAAAGGCAGCAGGCGCCCCTTTGCTTAGTCGGTGTACAGCTTCAATTTGTCTAGAGAGCGCATAAACAAAGAAATAAAATAACAACAAACATTAAATAAAAGGATCAAAAATGATGGCAACCAATATGCACGAGGGTGAGGGAGCAAGCAGAGCCAGCAATAAAACTAAGAACAACTAGAGAGAACGCGCAAGGTTAAAGAAGCAGAGAGGGCACATTAAAGCCATTAAACCAGCTGAGAAGGGAGAAAATAAGCGAAAAAAAGTAGAAAAAGAGAAAAAAAGAATAAAAAGGATGATTCAAGTATAAAAATAAGTGATGGTCACCTTAGAAGAGTATTAAGTTGCATATGTCTTCTCTCCATTTCTTCTTCTGTTAGTTGTAGCTTTTTACTATTTTTATGTTGTTCAACAAATATTCTTCCGAGTTGTTGAAATTTTTGTTTTAAATAAGCAATATTGTCATTAATGGCGCTGCGTTTGGCAATTGCCTCATAAGTCATCCCTGCAAAGGGCAGGAAACACCAAAAGTTGCTTTTTCTTAGATTACATATTGTAATCATGCCCAGTAACCACCATCAACAGCAACAACAGCAGAAACGCAAGGAAGAGCAGCAGTAGCAGATGCAGTAGCAGATGCAGCAGCAGATGCAGCAGCAGATGCAGCAGCAGATGCGGCTGCTCTCCTGGCATGAGGAGGTACGGGGGGTTATCTAAGCAGTCAGGAGGTTGAAGCACAGCGGGCACTTAAGAAGAATAAGAGAAATGCCGCAAATCTAATAACAGAGGAACAAAAGGGAGGAAGGAAAAATCGAAAAAAAGGAAAAGAAAAAGAACGAGACAAAGAAAGAAAGGCAGATATATTATATATAT
>NW_013565553.1:0-2392 GCF_000499605.1 Eimeria maxima | reverse complement strand
CCCCCCCCCAAGTAACTGAACGCCTGCAGGCCGTTGGCCTACCGTAAATTTGTCTTTAGCTCTTTCGTGTAACAGTTATATCTGTGTCCGTCGAAGCATCTACAGATCTGGTTCTGTCTTTTGTATGCAATAAGGGCGTCAGAGAGAAACATAAAGCTAACATCCGGAAACCGTGACTCACTCGAAGCACGTCGAGTGTGATGCTGAACACTGCAGGTAGTGCGCTTGGATGGTCTGTGCTCGATAGCACTAAGTGTCATTTGACTGACTTCCGTTGATTAGCTGTGTCACGGCGTCCACCAAGTCGTATGGTGAATACGAGTTCACAAGGGCTGAGCGTACTTGCCCTTGGTGCGACGTTCCACACATGGGCTAGACGTGGTGCACGTGTATCCCACGTATGGAACGTTGCATCAATGGCAAGCACTCCGAGCCTTTGAACTCGTATACATCATACGCCTCGCTGGGTGCGCACACGTGCCTGCGCCTGTACACGTGGGAAGTCGTGGAGTGTTGGGAAACCACAGAATGAAAGTCGTGCTGTGTGGTCTGTAGAGGGTCTTTTTTTGGAGCATATAGTGGCCCCTCACCCGCTGCATTTGATTGAGGCTTGGCAGGTCGATTGGGTGAAGTTGGAAAGTAGGGAGGAACACCGTCCAGAGTGTTACAACTCAGTTTGAAGGAGGATATGCGATTTTGGACACTACAGCAAGTACGTGGGGTTTCTGTATAGGACGTCGGTATGGAATTTTCTACACTAGCTGGCCTAGAGGAATGCGTCCAGAATGTCCAGAATGTTTTGTAGCATCGTTTTTGCGTAGTAATGGTAAGCGTATCCAGTATTCATTAGAAGCCATAGTTTGGTTCTGAGGGATGGACTCGATTACTAACTCTGCAGCAAGTACGCTAACATCCACTGTACGCAGATCTGCCTGTATCTGTGCACGTGGGAAGCCGTGGAGTGTTGGGAAACCACAGAGTTACGGTCGTGCTGTGTTGTGTGTAGGCCTTTTTTGGAAGCATGTGATGGCCCTTCACCCGCTGCATTTGGTCGAGGGTTGGCAGGTGGGCAAGCTGAAGTTGGAAAGTAGGGAGGAGCACCGTCCCCATTGTTATAAAATCCCTCGCAGGAGCATGTGCGATTTTGGACAATACAGCACGTACGTGGGGTTTTCTCTGTATAGGACGTTGGCATAGAATTTTCTACACTATCTGGCCGAGTAGAATGCGTCCATAATGTTTTATAGCCAGTTTTTGGCGTAGTAATGGCGAGCATATCCAATATTCGTTAGAAGCCATAGTGTGGTTCTGAGAGATGGACTCGATTTCTAACTCTGCAGCAAGTACGCTTGAATCCATTAGGCTACGCATGATTGCATTACTGAGGTTCCCCAACACTCGATGCCTTCCGACATTCACAGTTGCAGGCACATCTGCGCATGCGGCAACAGAGAGGGCGGTTTTGATGCTTTGGCGCCCCTCTTGTACAGCCAATCTGTTGTGATCAGTAGTTCTGCTAACCGCACCCTTTGGTACAGTATGAGCCAATCGACGACAGCATAGGGCGGTAGAGTACATGCAAGAGTCACCGACGGTTTTGAGGGAAGGAATGTGATTTCGAACCCTGCAGGCAGTACGCTAGGAATATGCCGTATTTATACATTTTACACAAAAGTGCAGTTTGCTTGGGTTTCCTGTTTCGTCCTTAATGCCAGATGCGCAGACGCCCCGGCATCCGTGGATGTTGGGAAATGATAGAGTGGAGATTCTCGGTGCTTCGCCATTTCGTCGTACGATTAGAACTTCCCTTATCGAATTATGCCGTCGTCTAGTCGTACGCTGCCCAGTATGAACAGGTCAATGAGAAAGTGGAACGCTATATCGGCACGAAAAATGCGGCCATTGTAGTTGGTAAGCTGGGAACGCGTGCATTTACATTGGATTGGGCCTTTGTGCAGTTACTGGATTTCTCAGAAATGTCCAAACGTGTAGCCCAGGTACATGTCAGAGGTATCGCACGAATGGCAAACACACCGAGTCTTCAAGAGGGTGCTTTTATAACTGTTGCCGCATGCGCAGATGTGCCTTAATCCGTGCACATGGGACGCCGTGGAGTGTTGGAAAGCCGCATAGTGAAGGTCGTGCTGTGCTGAGTGTAGAGGGTCTTGTTAGGAAGCATGTGGTGGCCCTTCACCCACTGCATTTGATTGACGCTTGGCAGGTCGACGGGGTGAAGTTGGGACGTTGGGAGGAACACCGTCCAGAGTGTTACGCAGAAGTTTGAAGGAGGGTATGCGATTTTGGAAACTACAGGAAGTACGTGGGGTTTCTGTATAAGACGTTGGTATGTTTGTTTGTACGCTTGCTGGTCTAGTAGAATGCGTCCATAATG
>NW_013565552.1:0-3304 GCF_000499605.1 Eimeria maxima | reverse complement strand
GTTGTGCTGGAGGTTCTACCAGTGTTTCTATCCCTGGCTGTTTGACAGTTAATCCACGTTTGAGGCTCACTTTCCGGTGCCTTTCTAATTGCGTTCCTTGGACTACAGCTCGTAAGTGATTTTTGAGCATTTCAGACATGCATGCACTGTAAATCCCTTACGTCAAACTCGTTCATCGCCGTGGTCAGCTGAATGTTGTGCTGGAGGTTCTACCAGTGTTTCTATCCCTGGCTGTTTGACAGTTAATCCACGTTCGAGACTCACTTTCCGGTGCCTTTCTAATTGCGTTCCTTTGGACTACAGCTCGTAAGTGATTTTTGAGCATTTCAGACAAGCATGCAGTGTAAATCCCCGTCGGGCCTCAGTGCGCCAAAAGTTGTGTTTCTCTACCCAGCAGGCTGCATCAAGTTCAGGCTGAGCCATCATGCCTAGTCCATCCGGCAAACGTTGGCCGTCTATTTTACACTTTTTTAATAACGGGGGTACCAGCGTCGATACTTCTCCAGTTTCTGAGACAACTACTCGTGCGGTTGGTTCCTTCCGGGGTTAAGGAAGTATGGGCCACAGAGCCTGTAGCAACCTTAGATCGTTTTATGTCCCAATGCTCCAGTACCTTAGCGGTTGATCTCTCTTCGACACCCACGGACAGCGATGAAATGATCTCCGTCGAAACTAGATCCAGATTACACAACACGCCCAACAGTTATCCAAACACCGACTGCACCTTACAGCGTGCATCAAGAATATCTGCGTGTCCTGGAGGTGTTTCTATTTCCTCTAAGACTTCGGCGCCATGTGCAGTCTTCTCAAGGTAGCTGAAATAATGCTTTTTCCCTAACGTCTACATGTGGAGCTGCATGGACTGGCGCAACCGCTTCAACGGACAGGGCAGGTTCAGAAGCTTGGCAAGGACTCGCGCGCGACCTGGACTCGACATGCGACGCCATCCCATCGGCTAGAGCATGCGCAGGTCAGGTGACGTGCTTCCCTGTATTCCTGCCGCGCCATTGAATGTTTATTCGGCCGATGCAACTTAGTACCCGCAGCGATACTGTTTGTTCCATGAGTCCGTTGATTACCCAGTGATCCCACTGGGTAATCAACGGACTCATGAAACAAACAGTATCGCTGCTACTGGTTTCCACGCAGACTTCTCAATGTGTTTGGAAGAGCCACTAGCTTAACAGGCAAATTAGTGGCTTGACGTTTTGAACAACCTGGGGTAGTATGTCTGGAATCCGTTTCGTTTGCTGCGGTACTGTGTCGTGTGTTGGTAAGCTCTTAAAAGTAGGTACACAAAAGTGCTCATTTCGTCGCCACGTAAGTACTGTTTGATTTGGCTGAAACGGACTCGCCGATCAGCGTGTGCGTGTCTGAATCGACTGCAAGTCATCATGGGATGGTCGGTTCGTCTGTGACTGTCCTTCTCGGCCTGCAGGATAGTGGCTTCCTGTGTCTACCGTGCCCAACCAGGGGACATATGCACCTCCCGGCACTGAACAGGTCTACTGAGAAGCAACAGGCTTCTTGCGGATTTCCAGTCGAGCGCCAGGACGTGCTGAAGTTGCCTGCTGTGTGGCCATGCACCTTTGGCGAAATGCGTGGCCTGGTTGGCAGTACGAATCCGTGCGAGCCCACCATGACAAGGGCAGATGGAATTACTCGACACGAAGTTGGATAATGGCGATAGGTTGTTTAAACTATGTGGAGTTAGTTGAGTAGCCGGTTGTGCATGTGTTGTACTTCGGCCTTTGCGGAGCAGCTGTTCGGTGTAAGATCCGCCTTTGCGCTTTTGTTCAAACGTCTGTTTGAGCAGTTGATCTGCACCAGGCGCTCATTGTTGTATTTGGCGCCTGAGCGTATACCGGCCGATTCAGGGTAAGTTGCTAGAGCTGTCTGCTCCAGATGAGTGCTTGCTAACAGGTGCTAGTAGCATTTTCGACGGTTGGGTAAATGCTGCCGTTGTGAAAGGGGGAGATCTCGTGGTTGGCCTTCGAATAGTCCTCTTATGATCAGAGATAATCAGTCAAACAACTCCGCCCAAGAGCAGCGTAAGAGGCTGCTCTCGGGCTGAGTGGCATTCCCTGCTGCAGTCAGTCTCATTATATTTCTGTCTATTAGTACGTCCTGCAATTGGACTGAACCTCAATGTCACAGTGCATCGGGTGCCTGAACGTCTCTGGACGCAACCAATGCGCTTGCTGTAATTTTGCATATTGGGGCTGCATGGGGATTTAGTGGTGGTCCATCCTGCTTTACGGGTAGTACGGCAAGAGCCCGACGTATTTCATCGTGGAGGTGTGACGCGGTAGCAGTTACTGTGGTGTACGATGATGTGCTCTTTGCTAACTGCAGCGCGTGCGTAGCGTATCATAGTATATGGCCTCTGACCAACAAAAAGCGAAATCAGGGGCGAAAAAAAGAAGTATAGCTTACTGACAAACCCTCAGGTTTCTCGTTTTCCCTCAGAGAGTGTGTATTTAGTGACGCTGGGTTGCATTGTGTTGTCCTTCTCGAGCGTCGTTGAATTGCTGCAACGCATGCCAAATACGTTTATCGGTCGCGACCCCGTGAAGCCAGTTTCACACCATCGCACGGTTTATAGGTGGCACGTGAAGCTATTGTTACATTTGTTGTATCCTTGAGATGCATCGTTTCTGCACATGCTTGGGACACAAGAATGATTGCGTTTGTTAGGCAACATGCGCGCAACAAAGATCATCTACGCCGAGTAATCACTCTGCGGCTTATCCGTCTACTTTCGTATGGTAGTATACGAGTGCGTGGCGCACGATCCCAAATGTGTACGCTAGCCCTAGAAGTGTCTCTGCTTGTGGGTTTGGCCTACTCGCCTTCTAAGTCCAGCTAAAAGTTAGTTCATTACAACATGCCAGGTACGCGTTGTGCATATGGTGTAGCGCACCGCTAAATGAGTACTGTCGTACGCGGTGTATGATAGTGCTGACGGTGTACACTGCTTTGCTGAGTTCGCAGCCCTAGGACCCATTTTCTTGCTACACAGAAATGCGCAGGTATGCGTCTGCTTACGTGACACGACCTTGTTGATTAGTGTTTTGGACATTCCCCAGATCGTCGGCCAATTGCTATGGCCTGGCCACTCCTGTCACTTTGACATAAGAATAACTGTTTCCGTCTGTACTGCATCCGCATATTCACGTATATGCTACAGTCAACTGCGATGTCCGGGATGTGGAGACGGCTATGATGGAGCTTTTCATCGTGTACCAGATAGTTGGACACCATTTTTCATTGGCACATGAAAACTGGAAAATGCTATCCGATA
>NW_013565550.1:20000-39137 GCF_000499605.1 Eimeria maxima | reverse complement strand
TATCTGTCCCCTTTTCTTATATGTCTCCTTTTCTTATGTGTCTCCTTGTACCTCTATCTGTCTCCTTTTCTTATGTGTCTCCTTGTACCTCTATCTGTCTCCTTTTCTTATGTGTCTCCTTTTCTTATGTGTCTCTTTTTACCTCTATCTGTCCCCTTTTCTTATATGTCTCCTTTTCTTATGTGTCTCCTTGTACCTCTATCTGTCTCCTTTTCTTATGTGTCTCCTTTTGCCTCTATCTGTCTCCTTTTCTTATGTGTCTCCTTGTGCTGAATTAGATCCTTGAGTCTGCACAAACCCTTCTTCATGTATTAAAGCGCGAGTCTGTCCATCTAGGAAGAAGAGCAAATGTCTCTCCTCCTACCCCTAATTTTATTCATACAATGGGGGCCCCTGGGGCCCCAACTGGGGGGCCCCCAGGGGGCCCACAGGCTGGGGCCCCCCAAGGGGGACCCGCAGATACCTTCCGTGGAGGGGCCTCCTCAGCGGATGCCTTTCATGGGGCCCCCTCAGGAAGTCTACGTAGGGGCCCCTCAGCGGGGAATCTTGCTGGAGGGGGGGCCGCCTCAGGTGGAGGGGGGCCCACAGGGGGCCCTTCGGCCCGACTCGCGGGGGGCCCCCCTGGTTCGATCCTTAGGGGAGCCTCAGCTGGTGGGGGGGCCCTAGGGTCTATGGGGGCCTCCAGACACAGCGACGAGTAGATAAATTATTTTTTTTTTCTTTTCTTTGTTTGTTTTTTAACTACATGCATTTTGTTTATTTATTTAATTTGCAATTTAACCCTAAACCCTAGAAACCCTAAACCCTAGAAACCCTAAACCCTAGAAACCCTAATTAACAAACACCTGCTAAGACTAATCAATAAACCCTAATCCAACCACCTAATAAACCTGTAAACCCTAAACCCTAATATATAGGCCCTCGTATAACCCCTAATTAATAAGCCTAAACCCTAAACCCTAAACCCTTAATAAACCCTCAATAAACCCCTGTAAACCCTAATTAATAAATCTTAATAGACACATTTAAAGTCCAATTCTTAAACACTCACAAATGTGACACTTGGGGGCCCCCATAATGCTGCTTGGGGCCCCATATAGGGGGCCCCCATGGTGCTGCCAGGGAGCCCCTATGACGCTGCTAGGGGGCCCCTATAATGCACCTGGGGGCCCCAATAATGCTGTTGGGGAGGTTAGGGTTTACGTAAGCCCTAAACCCTAAAACGGCCCCACACTTAGTGCTGGTAGAGGGTTTGCTGCCTGCGCAGAAGAGAAGGAAGGAAACCCTACTTGCCAGCCGAAGTCAAACTGCTGCTGCGGCTGCTGCTGCTGCTGCTGCAGCTGCTGTTGCTGCTGCGGCTGTTGCTGGGAATATGGCCACACATTGAAGTCAACCTGCTGCTGCGGCTGATGCTGCTGTTGCTGAAGAAGTTGCTGCACCTGCAGCTGCGGTTGCTGCTGCAGCTGCTGTTGCTGCTGCAGCTGCTGTTGCTGCTGCGGCTGTTGCTGGGAATATGGCCACACATTGAAGGGCATCTGTGGCACGTGCTGCTGCTGCAGTTGGTGCTGCTGTAGCATCTGCTGCTGTTGCTGCTGCATTTGCTGTTGCTGCTGCATGTGCTGCTGCGGCAACTGCTGGTGCCATAGCATCTGCTGCTGCAACGGCCGTTGCTGCAGCATCCAATACGGCTGTTGCTGCTGCATCTGCTGCGTCTGCTGCTGTGTAGAATGGAATCCTTCGTGCAGCGGCAACCTTTGCTGCGTCGCAGGGTTGAGGATCTGCTGCTGCTGCTGCTGCAGTTGCTGCTGGTGTCGCAGCAACAGCTGCTGCTGCTGCTGCTGATTAAGTATAGGACTTGTATCCATACGATTGACAGGCGCAGCAGCAAACTTTTTATTATTATCTATTTGCTGCGTCTGCTGTTTCTTTATATGCTGCTTTATTCGTGTATACAGTCTGCTGCTGCGCACCCGCTGCAGCAGCCGCTGCATGTCCTGCAGCAGCTGCTGCAGCATACTAGGGGAGGAGGAACCAGCAGCAGCAGCAGAACCTGCTGCGGTTAATAGATGAGATGTGGTGCTGCTATTCAACAGTTCCTTCAGCTGCTGCGGTGCAGCAGCAGCAGCAGGAGACCTTTCTGCTGCAACAGCTGCAGCTGTAGCTGCGGCTCGTGCTGCTGCAGCAGCAGCAGCTGCTGCTGCTGCTACGCCTCTTATTGTTCCAAGCCCGTGTTGGCTGCATGCTGCAGGGAAGGCGAGCCAACAAAGAAGAGACAACAGCAGGAGGCCTCGCATCTGCTGCTGCTGCTGCTACTAGAAGGAAACAGCAACTGCAGCAGCAGCAGTAACAACAACAACAGCAGAAAAGGGGATAGGTAGACCCCTATACACCTAAACTAAATAACCCCTCATGTATTTTGGGGTGTATAGGCAGCTCAGGCTGTCCGTAGCAAAAGGAGACAGCAAAGGAGACTGAGTATCCTCTATTCAACAAAAAAAAAAAAGGGTTTAGGGTTTAGGGTTTAGGGTTTGTAGAGGAAGAAGGAGGCATACTAAACCCTATTTCATATAATAAATAAAAAGAAACAAATAAACATTAAACAAAAACATTGGATCAGGCTGCTGCTGCTGCCGCTGCAGCAACAGCAGCAGTAGCAGGCTGCTGCTGCAGCTCCGCATGTGCAACGGAGCAGCAGCAGCAAAGCAGCAAATAATTCCTCAATAAGACATTTTATTTATTTTTCTTTTTTATTTATTTTAATTAATTTTATTTTTAATTAAAAAAATAAAAAATATATTTTGCTGCTCCTTAAGTACAATATCGATCCTTGCTGCTGCTGCTGCTGCTGCAGCTGCTGAGCGATCGTCGATCCCTAAAGATCGGGCGCTGCTGCTGTTGCTGTTGTTGCTGCTGCTGCTAATTTTGTTATATTAACGGACACTAACTCGCGCTTATTTCTGTCTTAAGGTCTCCTAATGGTACTCAGCTGTTGCTGCTGCTGTTGTTGCTGCTGTTGCTGCTGTTGCTGGTGCTGCTACGTTCGATGCAGTAACTACACTCCTCGACACTCACCCACCTGCTGATGCTGCTGGCTCTGTTGCTGCAGCAGCAGCTGCTGCCTTTGCTGCTACAGAGGCCCCTGCTGCTGCTGCTGCCCCTCCCCTGCTTACGATGTAGCCGTTCCCCTCGTTGCTGCTGCTGTGTGCTGCTCGCTGCTTGTCCGCTCTGCTTGCCCTCATCTAGCTGTTCAGTTGCACTTGGCTAGCTGACTGTCTAGCTAGTTAGCTGTCTAGATAGTTGCCCAGCTAGCTGTCGATCTAGTTGTCTTGCTAGTTAGCTGCCTAGCTAGCTATCTGGTTAGCTGTATAACTAGCCAGCTGCCTAGTTAGCTATCTGGCTAGCTACCTATCTAACTAGCCCCCTCCAACTAGCTACCTATCTGGTTGGCTAGCTAGCCAGTCGGCTAGCTAGCTAGCTAGCTAGCTAGCTAGCTAGCTTTTTACGTTTATTGTGTAGATGCTTCTCTTAGCGATGAATATTCGCCGCAACAAATGCGGGCAAAAGCCCCACAAGATGTGGGGCTGCATGCATGCGTTGTTGTTGTTGCTGCTGCTGCTGCAGCAGCAAGTAGCTGCCCCTGCTTGCTGTGCACGGACAAGCAGCAGCTACTCATGTCATGCTGCTGCTGCTGCTGCTGCTTCTGCAGTTGCTGCAGCAGCAGCAGCTGCTTCGCTGTTGCTTTGCTGCAGCAGCAAGCCTGCACAGTTTGACTGTACAGCACCCGCAGCAGCAATTGCTAAAGCACATGCAGCTGCTGCTGCAGCAACCGCTGCTGCAGCAGCTGCATCACCAGCAGCAGCAGCAACTGCTGCTGCTGTTGCTGTTGCTGCTGCTGCTGCAGTATTTAGCACTCCATAGACGATCTGCCTACAGTAGGAGGAGCAGCAAAACCAAAGGGATTCTTCACTGCCTGCACCTTAGGCGGCTCCCTGCATGCATGCATGCACCACACGCAATCCTGCTGCTGCTGCTGCTGCTGCTGATGCTGAGTGTGGGGGTTCACCAGGTTACTACTACCCATGTGCTGCAACACTTGTTGCTGCTACTACTGTTGCTGCTGCTGCTATTCCTGCTGCTGCTGCTGCTGCTGTCTTACTTTCTTTCTCTCCTTGGCAGTTGCCGTAACCCCAAGGGTTTAGGGGAAGGAGGATTTTCTTTCTCTTGTCCTATACATACAACAACAAATACAACTAACTATAGCTAGCTAGCTAGCTACCTACATACATAGCTAGCTGCCTAATTAGCTAGCTATCTACATAGGTAGCTAACTGGCTAGCTAGCTAGCTGAGACGCCGCTCACCAGCAAATGCGGGGCCTCCATTAGAGAGGGGGGGCCTTGGGGGCCCCTGGGTCGGCGCAGGGGGCCCTGGGAGTCCGTTAGGGCGCTGCTGCTGCTGCTGCGGCGGCGGTGGAGGCGGCGGCTGTTGCTGCTGCTGCTGCAGATGAGCAGAGCCTGGTAAGAAATCTGCTGCTGCTGCCTCTGCAGCAGAAGATGTCTCCACCTGTGAGACATTTGTTGGTGTCCCTCCAGCAGCAGCAGACATAGGACCATCAAATGCTGCACAGCAGCAACGCATGCACAATACAACATACCGCTACTGCTGCTGCTGCTGCTGCTGCTGCAGTTGCTGCTGTTGTTGCTGCTGTTGTTGTTGCTGCTGCTAGTTAGTTCTCTACTCCCTCCTTTACTGTGCTGGTGCTCCTCTCACTGCTACTAAATCTGCGCCTAAGATTATTATGGGTGGTGGTGGTTGGCTGCTGCTGCTCTGCTGCTGCTGCTGCTATTGCTGCTTCTGCTTCTGCTGCTGCTGCTATTGCTGCTTCTGCTTCTGCTTCTGCTGCTGCTGCTTACGTCCTTCAAAACTTGTGCGCCTCATGGGCGTGGAGTCACTCGATCCAAATCTGTCCCTCATGTCAGAGACAGAAGGAGGAAGCAGAGACTCCTGCAGCATCTGCTGCTGCTGCTGCTGCTGCTGCTGCTGCGGTGGTCCTGCGTCAGCAAATGGACCACCAGGATGCTGAGGATGGTGCAGCATGCGCTGCTTAGAATCATCTTGTTGCTGCTCCTGCTGCTGCGACGGGGGAAGCGGGGGCATATCGAAATGCTGCTGCTGCTGCGGCTGCTGCTGCGGCTGCTGTTGCTGCTGTGGCTGCAGCAACATCGGGCTCCCCCTAGGCATCTGCGGCACCATATGGGATTCGCTGCTGCTCATGCTAGACAGAGGTGGAGGAGGTGCTGCTGCTGCTGCTGCTGCTGCTGTGCTTGCGAGCTCATGGAGCTCTGCAGACAACAGCAACACAAACATCAGCAACAGCACCATCAGCACAACCTCCAGCAGCAGCAGAGCAGTCTGCAGCAACACCAACAACAGAACAATCTGAAGCAGCAGCAGCAGCAGCAGCAGCAGCAGCAGACTGACCTGCTGATGGCTGGAAGGCGAGCCTAGGAGACACCATATCTACAAGGTCTTGAGCAGCAACAGCAAGGCTCTGCTGCTGCTGCTGCCCTTTTCCTATAAACTCCGGCAAATCTAGCTCGGGGCCCTGAGCAGCAAATGCATGCATGCAACACCAGCAATGAATGGCTACAGCAGCAGCAGCAACAAGTACAGCAGCAGCAGCAACCAGTACAGCAGCAGCAGCAACAAGTACAGCAGCAGCAGCAATGCAAGTAACTCACCGGCTGGCTCCCATTCATAGACATGTGCCTGAGAAAAAGCAACACACAAACACACGCATGCAGGTATGCTTCTTGCTCCTGCTGCTGCTGTTGCTGCTGTTGTTGTTGCTGCTGCTATTGCTGCTGCTGCTGTTGCTGTTGCTGCTGTTGCTGCTGCTGCTGTTGCTGCTATTGCTACTGAATTACTTGAGTATTTGTGCCATGAAGAGGGCGAAACGTGATTGTGCCTCCACTGCCTCGGAGAGTTGCTGCGCCTGGCTGAGCAGCTGCTGCTGCTGTTGCTGTTGCTGCTGCTGCTGTTGATCTAAGAAGCGTGTTAGCCGCTGCTGCAGCAGCTGCAGCTGCTGCATTGACTCAGCCTCAAGAGGACCAGCCCCTGCAGCAGCCATGGACTGCAGCACAAATACACAGCAAGAAGGAGGTAATAGCTATTGCTGCTGCCGTTGCTCCTGCTGCAGTTTCTACTGTTGCTGCTCCTGCTGCTGCTGTTGCTGCTGCTGCTGCTCTCAGCCTACCCTGCCGCTAGGTGTCGATACACTGTTAGCAGCAGCAGATCCGCACAGCAGCGAGAGCTTTTTGCTGTTAACAAGAAGTGCTTGCATCTGTGGCTGCTTCATCAGCAACTGAACTGCTGCTGCTGCTGCTGCTTCCTGCTGCCTGCGCATGCTGCTGCTGCTGCTGCCCCACAGAGGGAAGAACTGTCCAAATAAAAGACGACAGACAATCTACAGAAAAACACACAAACAAGGTGTATATACACCATACAGTACCAGCAGCAGCAGCAGCAACAGCAGCAAGCAGCAGCAAAAGCTGCAACTGCAGTAACCATACCAACAACAGCAGGCCATAAGGGGCGACACTGCAGCAGCAACAGTTAACGTCAGCAGCAACAACAGCATCAGCAGAAGGGACAGCAACCGCAAAAGGGAGCAGCAGCAGCAGCAGCAGCAGCAGCAGCAGCAGCAGCAACGCACCAGCAGCATGAAGCAAATGAAGCAGATGAGCCACACAACGGGGTAGCTGTTAAAGGCTTCATCATTGGCAGCAGCAATAGCAGTAGCTGCAGCAGCAACGGCTCTGTGTACAGTTGCTGCTGCTGCGGCGACTGCAGCAGACACAAGCAGCAGAACAGCAACACAGGCGGTCCAGTGCAGCAGCAGGTCTCTGCAGCAGCAGCAGCAGCAGCAGCAGCGCTGCAACTTCTGCTGCTGCTCTGTCTCTAAATCAGCGGCAGCACCAACAGCAGCACCATCATAATCACCACCACCAACAGCATCAACAGCAACAAGAACAGCAGCAGCAGCAACAGCAGCAACAGCAGCAGCAGGAGCAGCAGCATACAGTCAGCACGATGTTGATAAAGTATTGCTGTTGTTCCTTCCTTAATAAGAAATAATATACTTTTATCCCCTATTAGTCCTTCTATCCATACAGGTACAGATAACATGTCTTGCTGCTGCTGCAGTAGTCTAGCAGCATAAGCCGGGCACTCAGCATCTGCAGCAGCAGCAGCAGCAACAGCAGCAACAACAGCAGCAGCAGCAGCATGAGGGGGGACTAAGGAGGTAAATAGTTCAACAGCCGCAGCTAGAACACTTCTAAGGGATATATCAGCAGCAGACTGTGCAATAACTGCTGCTGCTGCTGCTGCTGCTGAGCTAGTGCAGCAGCAGCAGTAGCAGCAGTAGCAGCACCAGTAGGAGCATACAACTACTTACGCAGCAGAGAGTCCATATCTCCATATGCGCTTGCTGCTGCAGCACCACTAGCAGCAGATCTGCGCTGCTGCTGCTGCTGCTGCTGCTGCTCTTCGAATTCTTGGAAGGGGTCATAGTCACCCTCATCTTCAAGGGAGTCTTGCTGCTGCTGCTGCTCCTGCTGCTGCTGCTGCTGCTGCTCTTGCTGCCGCCATTTAGGCCTCGTGTCTCTATGGTGTGCTGTCTCATAGTATGGCATGTGCTGCTGCTGCTCTGCAGCATCGAACTCTTGTGTGTGCATGTATGCTGCTGCATACGGTTGCTGCTGCTGCTGCTGCTGCTGCTGTTGCTGTTTAGGGTTTGCTGTAGGTACACCGTACGGCTGCGGCTGCTTAGGATCGGGATGCTGCTGCTGACGGTACGGGTTTCTGTTTGCTGCTGCTGCTGCTGCGGTCTGGGCCTTGCTAGGAGAGCGAGGGACTGCTGGCTGCGGTGCTGCTGCTGCTGCTGCTGCTGGTGCAGCAGATGCTGTATCTTCCACTGCATTTGCTGCTCCTGCAGGTGCTGCTGCTGCTGCTGCTCCTGCATCGTACGCAAGCTCAGCAGCAGCAGCCTCATCCCAGCCTGGTACAGCTGCTGCTGCTTCAGGAGCTGCTGCTGCCTCCAATATGTCTGCAGGGGCTTCTGCTGCTGCTGCTGCTGCTGCTTCTGCTGCAGCAGCTGCAGCAGCCGCTTCTGCTGCTGCTGCTGCCTCAGCCGCCGCAGCAGCTTCTGCCGCTGCAGCTTCTGCTTCTGCAGTAGCGGCAGCTTCTGCTGCAGCAAGAGATGCCGCCTCTGCCGCCTCATCTGCTGCTTCTGCTGCAGCACCATCTGCAGCAGCAGCAGCTGGATCTGCGGCATCAATAGCCTCCTCCCCAGCAGCAGCAGCATCTGCTGCTGCTGCTGCTGCAGTCTCTTGAGTTTTTACATTCTGATCCTGTGCAGCGTTTGCTGCTGCTGCATCCTGGGATGCATCTGGTGCAGCAGCAGCAGCAGCAGCAGCAGCGGGAACTGCTGCTGCAGGGTCGTCTGTTGCATCTATAGGTTGATTAGCTGCAAACTTGGGGCTAAATGGAGCGCGCTGCAGCAGCAACAACAGCAGCAGCAGCAGCAACAGGAGCAGTGAGAAGCAGTAGCAGCAGCAGCAGATCTGTGGAGGCAGCAGCAACAGCAACAGCAGCAGAAACAGCAACAAAATCAGCAGCAGGTAACACTACTTACCCCCTCATTTGCTCTTTTAACTGCTGCTGCTGCAGCATTCTTTGCTGCTGTTGCTGCACCTTTGCCTCTAGGCGGTGCAGCAGCAGCAGCAGCAGCAGCAGGTGCTGCTGTTGCTGCTGAACTCCAACACAGCAGCACTGCTGCTGCAGCCAGCAGCAGCCTATATCTATAAAAGGCCATTCTCTCGTCTCCCCTTGGGGCTGCTGCTGCTGCTTCTATTGCTGCTGCTAATATAACTCTTGTTGGGCGGGCAGCCGCTGCTGTTGCTGCTGCCGCAACTGTTGCTGCTGCTGCAGCGGCTGCCGCTGCAGCTATTCAGTGCCTGATACTGTTCTGCAGCAGTTGCTGCTGCAGCGCCTCTAGAGAGGCAATAATTCTGAGTATTACTGTTGTTGCTGCTGCTGCTGCTGTTGCTGCAGTGAACAGCATGCATGCCACTGAGGGCTGCGGTTGCTTGCTGCTGTTGCTGCTGCTGCTGCTCCGCTGCTACTGCTATTTTTGTCGTTTTAATGGGGCAGCGGCAGCTGTTCTGCTGCTGATGCTGCAGCAACTGCTCCTGGGCAGGCTGCTGCTACGTGGCACGTCGCGTTGCGCTGCTGCTGCTCTTGCTGCAGCTGCTGCTGCAGTTGCTGCTGCAGTTGCTGCTGCAGTTGCAGCTGCGGAAACGTGTTTAACAAGGAAGCAAGGCACTACAGAGAACTATCCTTGCATTTAATGTTGCTATAAGTGTTACATCTGCTGCTGCAGCAATAAGAGGAGTTGAATGCCTCATAAGTTCATTAACTTAAGAGGAAGCATTTCTCTGCTGCTGCTGCTGCTGCTGTCTTTCTGTCCCCCTTACTCGCAGCCACCCCGATCAGCAGCAGCAGCAGCAGCCGCTGCTGCTGCTGCTGCTGCTGCTGCTGCTACTGCTGCTGCTGCTGCTGCTGTCTACAGGCTGCCTGTACACCTCAACTGGGGTGTATACATAACTTCTACTAAATGTGTTAAATTTTAATGTTTATTTTAGTCCCTTTTAAGACAGCAGCAGCAGCAGCAGCAGCAAATCTCTTAGGCTGCTGATATGTGTATTGCTGCAGCAGCAGCTACTGCTGCTGTTGCTGCTGCTGCTGTTGCTGCTGCTGCTGCTGTTGGCAGCGTGAAGGGAGAGAGAGTGCCAGCTGTTGTTTGTGCTGCAGCAGCAAAGACAGGGGAAGATAATTGCTGTTATCTATAAGAAGCATTTTAAGACCTTAATATATGTAGAAGGCAAGCATTTGCTGCTGCTGCTGCTGCTGTTGCTGCTGTTGTTGCTGCTGCTGCTGTTGAATTGCCTGCGCGGCTGACTGAACGAACGGCTGGACAGGCAGCCAGACAGCAGCAGCAGCAGCAACAGCAGCAACAGCAACTGCTGCTGTTGTATCTTCCTCTAGTTGTTGCAACTCTTATATCATTCTTACTAACTGCACAGCACCAACAACAGCAGCAACAGCAGCAACAGCAGCAGCAGCAGCAGCTCTGGGTCTCGCGGCGACAACCTGGGGCCTCAATTGGGCCTAGCTGCAGCAGCAGCAGCAACAGCAGCAACTGCTGCTGTCATCAACTTAGGAGTCGTTGCAGGAGCTGCTGCTTGTGTTGCTGCTGCCTCTGCTGCTCCCGCTGCTGTTGCTCCTGCCGTTTGCTGCTGTAACACAACATGAGTCTTCGAGGGTCGTCGAGCCCGTCGCAGCAGCAGCAGCAGCAACTGCAGCAGCAGCAACAACAACCGCTTTTGCTGCAGTCAACTTTCTCCCGCAGACACAGAGCTCGCCGCCGGGTGCAGCAACAACAGCAGCAACAGCCGCAGCAGCAGCAGCAAGCCGCCGTGGGCGGAACGGCGGCACACAGCAGCAGCAGCAGCAGCAGCAGTAGCAGCAGCAGCAGGCATTCAGCATCCCGCAGCTCCCCAGCAGGTCCAAGGATGAGCCGCGAGGTCCCAGCAGCAGCAGGTGCACCACCAGCAGCAGCAACACGAGCTGCTGCAGCACCTACGACAGGGAGAGCAGCAACAGGTGCAGCAAATACAGCAAATAGAGTACTTATAAGGAGACAGCCAGCTAGCCGCATCCCTCATTCATCAATTGCTGCTGCTGCTGCTGCTGACAGCCTTCAGCAGCGGCAGCAGACGTTGGGGGGACCGCAGCAGCGGGAGGAGGAGGCGGAGCTGCTGCAGCAGCAACTGCAGCAGCAGCTGCAGGAGCAGCAGGTGCATGCATATTCTATGCCATCTGCCTTGCTGCGCAGCTCTGCAGCAGGAACAGGAGCATTAAGTGCAACAGCAGTTGCATCAAGAGCAATGCTTACAGTAAGCAGCAGCAACAGCAGCAGCAGCAACACTAACAGCAGCAGCAACAGCAGCAGCAGCAGCAGCAGCAGCAGTGGCAGGTGCAGCGTAGAGGGTAGAATGCTTTAATAGAGATATGCAGATCATAATGCGTCTCCTTTCCTCTGCGGTTTGCCGCTGCTGCTGCTGCTGTTGCTGCTGCTGTTGCTGCTGCTGTTGTTGTTGTTGCTGCTGCTGTTGTTGTGCTGCAGGAGCCTGCATTAAGTAGCCGATTAAGACAGCAAGCGCAACGTCTGTCTGTTAGCAGCAGCAGCGGATCAGGTTCTGCTGCTGCTGCTGCTGCATCCTTGCGTAATGGAGTGTCTCCTTTGCTGCTGTCATCCGATTCGGGTTTAGGTGCATTATTCTTGCTGCTGCGTGGTGGCAGCAGCAGCAACAGCAGCAACAGCAGCGCAGCACCAACAACTCCCGATAGACCTGAGCTGCAGCAGCAAACCCTTCAGCTATTAAATAGTTGTTGCATGCGCAAGCTGCGTCTTGTCCCCCGCAACAGCGGCACCACCACGAACAGCAGCAGCAGCAGCAGCAGCAGCAGTAGTAGAAAATCCAACAGCAGCAGCAGCAGCAGCAGCAGCAGCAGCAGCAGCAGCAGCAGCAGCAGCAGCAGCAGCAGCAGCAGCAAATATGATGTATATGGGGAATCATTTTATACAGAATTTGATTTCCGCTGCAGCATTTGTTTAGATTTATTATTTTATCCTGTATTTACTCCTTGTCTTCATGTATTCTGTGGAGATTGTCTCCTTGCTGTACTAGCTAAGGCTAGCTTCTGTCCTCTTTGTAGAAGGTAATTTGCTGCTGCTGCTGCTGCTGCTGCTGTTGCTGCTTCTTACGGTGTCTCTATATGCTATATATACATATATTTATTGTTATATATTTACTCCTTGTCTCCATGTATTCTGTGGAGATTGTCTCCTTGCTGTCTTGGATAAGACTAGCTTCTGTCCATTATGTAGAAGGTAATTTGCTGCTGCTGCTGCTGCTGCTGCTGCTGCTGTTGCATTTGCTGCTTCTTACGGTGTCTCCATATGCTATATATACATATATAATATATTCCTTGTCTTCCTGTCTTATGAGGGGACTGTCTCCTTGCTGTCTTACCTATAGAAGGATAAATATCTGCTGCTGCTGTTGCTGCACTTGCTGTTGCTGCTGCTGCTGCTGCTGCTGTTGCTGCTGCTGCAGGGTATTATATATGAAGAACGTGAAGCCCTTAGAGGAAGCAGAGAACGAGGCCCTTGTTGATTTGCTGCTGCATGTAAGTTGCGGTGTATATGTGTCTCCTTTCTTCCTGCTGCTGTCTCCGCTGCTGCTGCTGCTGCTTCTCGCGAAGCTTCAACTGCTGCTGCTGCTGCTGCTGCTGCTGCTCCTTTTCTTTGTCTCCCTGCTGTCGCCCTTTTTCTCCTTTCTCTCTTTTTTCGTCTCTTTTCTGTTTATTTACTTTCTCCTTAATTTATTTAAATAAACAAAGGAAGATAGAAGAATACAGCAAATATAATCAGTTGTCCTTGCTGCTGCTGCTGTTGTTGTTGTTGCTGCTGCAGTACTTGCTGCTGCCTGTTTATTGCAGCGCATGCGGATGGGTTGGCCCTGTCTCTGCATGGAGCAGCAGCCACACGAAGCAGCGCTGCAAGCAGCAGCAGCGGGAGAGGAGGAACCGTCCTTTAGACAACGACAGCAGCAGCAGCAGCAGCAGCAAACCAACTACAGCCGATTGCGGCACCTGCGACAGCAGCAGCAGCAGCAGCAGCATCAGTGCCAGCAGGAGAACCGATGATGATCTGTTCGCCAGCACCCGCGACAGCAGCAGCAACAGCAATAGCAGCAGCAGTAGCAGCAGCAGTAGCAGCAGCAGTAGCAGCAGCAGCAGCAGCAGCAGCAGCAGCAGAGCCTTTGTACGCCCACCTATTCAGGCACAAAGCGAAGTTGCTGCTATTCAGAGCACAACTGAATTAGCTACAGACACTGCAGCGGCAGCAGCAGATGCTGCAGCAGCAGCAGCAGAAGTTGCAGAAGCAGCAGCAGATGCAGCAGCAGCAGCAGATGCCGTCGCAGCAGCAGCAGGTGTCGCAGCAGCAGCAGCAGATGCAGCAGCAGCAGATGCAGGTGGGCATTCGGCAGAGTTTGGAGGGATGGAGGATGTTGAGGAATTGCCATTGGAGACAGGGGCAGACAATAGCGACCAGCAGCAGCAGCAGGAGCAGCAGGAACAGCAGCAGGAGCAGCAGGAACAGCAGCAGGAGGAGGAGCAGCAGGAGCCGTTGCTGTTAAGACAGATTGGTGTGGACAGCAGCAGCAGCAGCAGCAGCTCAACTGTTTCGCCTCCTCCTGCATGCGCTGCTCAAGGGATGCAAGAGTTGCTGCAGTGGTTGATGCAGCGTGCCCGCATCAACAGCAGCAGCAGCAGCAGCAGCAGAAGCAGCAGCGAGCAGCAGCTTGGTACCTGCCTAAGGATTTGTGTTATAGGCCATAGGATGGAGAATCCATTAGGTGCAGCAGGAGCTTATCTATTGAGCAGCAGCACATTCCTGCATCAGCAGATAATACTAGAGTTTAAAACAGCAGCAGCAGCAGCAGCAGCAGAAGACAGCAGCAGCAGCAGCAGCAGCAGCAGCAGCAGCAGAGTTACAGGATACCTATCTATTGACTTTTTTGGTGATGTTCCTAAGGGAAGATTTCTTTGGGGATTTTCTTTTTCTTTTCCTCCCCTTAAGCCCTCTGCATGCGAAATTGCTGTCTATGAGAGCAGCAGCAGCAGCAGCAGCAGCGGGGGCAGCAGCAGCAGCAGGTGGAGAGCAACAGGAGCAGCAAATATCATTGCCACACCGGCCGAGTACGATAGCCAGGTGGGGGGAGGAGGAGGTTTGCTAAGAAGATGCAGCAGCAAGTTGCTGCAGCGGAAGCAGCAGCAGCAGCAGCAAGTATATCTTCCTGCTGCTGCGCTGCTGCAGCTGCTGCTGAGTGTTAGAGGCCGCAGCTACCGCGTCGTTGGTTGGAATTGCCGCGACTTCTGTCGTCTCATCTTAAAGGCGTAAGTATACAGCAGCAGCAGCAGCAGCAACAAGAGCAGCAGCTGCTGCAGCAGTACCAGCAATAGTAGTAGTAGTAGTAGTAGTAGTAGTAGTAGTAGTAGCAGGGACTTGCAGCAAACAGTACCATTGCGAACTATGTGCATAAATGCTTGCATGCATTCATCCATGCATGCACTCTTGACTTTGTTTTATGTTATTGCTGTTGCTGCTGTTGCTGCTGCTGCTGCTGTTGCTGCTGCTGCAGGGCTTGTCGTTATCCTGGTTGGCCTTCGCGTGTAATACCTGTAGGGAGACCAACAGCAGACGCAGCAGATATGCTGCGCTTCTTAGAGTTGCTGCAGCGGGAAGACTTTACTGCTGTTGTTGCTGCTGCTGCTCCTGCTGAGGAGGAGGAGCAGCAGGAGGAAGAGCAGCAGCAGCAGCAACAGCAGCAGCAGGAGCTGCAGCGAAATGCTGCACGGGCAGAACGCAGGGATTCTTTTGTTTCTGCTGCTTCTTCTGTGGATCAGCAGCAAGAGCGGCAGCAACGGGAACAGCAGCAGCAGCAGCAGCAGCAGCAGGAACACGATGCAGCAAACATTGCTGATGCAGCAAGCAGCAATATAGACCGCAGCAGCAGCAGCCACAGCTGCAGCAATAGCAGCAGCAACAGCAGCAGCAGCGCGGTTGCTAGGCCCAGGAGGAAGCAGATAAACACTTTCTTAAGGGGCGTAGTTACACGACTTATGCATCCTCGCAGCCGCCGTAGTGCTGCTGCTGCAGCAGCAGCAGCAGCAGGTTCTGCTGCTGCAGATGGAGTCAGCAGCAGCAGCAGCAGCATTAGGGAGCGCCACCTGCAGCACTTGCAGTGTTTAGGGACAGCAGCAGAGAGCCGCAGCAGCACGGAGAGCAACATAGATGTAGCAGCAGCAGCAGAAGCAACAGCAGCAGCAGCAGCTACTGCAGCTACTGCAGCAGCAAGAACACTGCATGATAGATCTCGAGAGGTTGCAGCAAGTGTTGCCTGGTGGAAGAGAAGCAGCAGCAGCAGCAGCAGCAGCAGCAGCGATTTGCCCTTCCGTCTTGGTGTCAGCTCTGTTTATCTTTGTCTATTCAGAGCTGAAGACCTCAAGTCAGTGCCTACTGCTGCTGCTGCTGCTGCTGCTGTGTCTGCTGCTGCCGTTGCTGTTGTGTGTGTTGCTGCTGCTTCGGCCTGTTGCTTGGTTGCTGTGTCTACTTGGTCTTCTGCTGCCTATTCCTATGCTGCTGCTGCTGCTGCTGCTGCTTGTGTGTCTTGTTTGCAGCCGTGCAGCGTTGCTTCCTGCTGCAGAGTTTGCTGCAGCAGCAGCTCGTTGCTTTGGTGGCCTTGTAGGGTCTACTGCATCGTCTCTGCTGCCACGTCAGCGAACAGCACCAACAGAAGAAGAACAAGGAGGAGCAGCAGCATCAACAGCAGCAACAACAGCAGCACCTCATACGTCCTCAGACATAATACAGCTAAAATACAACACTCTCCCTGTTCTTGTGCTGGAGCTGCAGCAGATTGCTGCGGATGCTGCTGCTAAATTTGAAGAACAGCTGCAGCAGCAGGAGCAGGAGCAGCAGGAGCAGCAGCAGGATGAGCAGCAACAGCAGCAGCGAAGAGGCAGCAACAGCAGCAACTTCCGTACTGTAGGATATCTTTCTGTTGAATTCAGAAGTGACGTTGGCCTCTGTTGGCATTTCTACAGGGAGAGACCACCAGGTAACTACAGCAGCAGCAGCAACAGCAGCAGCAGCAACAGCAGCAGCAACAGAAGCAGCAGGAGTGTGTATATAGTATAAATCCCTTTCCTTTCTACATCCCCACCACAATGTTGCATATATTCTTTTTCCCTCAATTTTTCTTCCTTTCCCTCCCTCCAAGAACTCATGTTCCAACAATTATTACAATTGTTACATCTACATCTACATCTACTTCTTCTTCTTCTTCTTCTTCTTCTTCTTCTTCTTCTTCTTCTTCTTCTTCTTCTTCTGCTGCTGCTGCATTTGCTGCTGCTGCTGGTGCTGTTACAGGTTTATTATATTCATTAGAAAGAAATGAATTATATAATAAAGAGATGATTTGTATTTGTTGTGTATTTGCATTTGGTGCTGCTGCATTTGGTGCTGCTGTTACTGTTACAGGTTTATTATATTCATTAGAAAGAGAAGAATTATATAAATTTGTATTTCTTATGCATTTGCTTCTGCTGCTGCTGCTGTTGCTGCTGTTGCTGCATTTGCTGTTACAGGTTTATTATATTCATTAGAAAGAAATGAATTATATAATAAAGAGATGATTTGTATTTCATTTAATGAAAATTATCGAATTTCATTTTTTCAAAAATTTCAAAAATTTGTAAAATCACAAAAATTCAAATCTTATCATCCTATTTTATTCAATTCATGGTATTTATTTATTTATTTATTTTATTTATTTATTTTATTTATTTATTTTATTTATTTATTTATTTTATTTATTTATTTATTTGCTCCTTCTCCTGCTCCTGCTCCTGCTCCTGCTCCTGCTCCTGCTGCTGTTGCTGCTGATGTTGGTGGTGGTGGTGGTGCTGCTGCTGTTGGTGCTGCTGCTGTTGGTGGTGGTGCTGCTGCTGCTGCTGTTGGTGCTGCTGCTGTTGGTGGTGGTGGTGCTGCTGCTGCTGTTGGTGCTGCTGCTGTTGGTGCTGCTGCTGTTGGTGGTGGTGCTGTTCGTGGTGGTGCTGTTGGTGGTGGTGATGGTGGTGGTGATGAGGATCATGCTGATGATGATGATTTTGTTGTTGTTGCTGCTGCTGTTGTTGTTGTTGTTGCTGCTGCTGCTTTTGTTGGTGCTGCTGTTCTTATTATATTGGGGTTTATATGCATCTTGTGTTTATTTTCTTTAGGGATTTTGTCGAGGAATTGCTGCTGCAGTGTGCACCAGAGGAGGCACAGCATATGCTTGCATTTATGCAGGAAGCTGCTGCTGCACGCTGATTGCTGCTGCAGGTGGTACTGCTGTTGCTGCTCTTGCAGCAGCAGCAGCAACAGCAGCGGAGGTAGCAGCACAGGCAGCATCACGGATAAATACCTGCAGTGTACAGGGAAATAACAGCAGCTAAGGCATAATAGTCTTTGCTGTTGCATTCATATCATGCTTCTGCGTCTGCTGCTGTACCAGCAGCAGCACAGCTGCAGCAGCAGCAACATAGCTGTAGCAGCAGCAGCAGCAGCAGCAGCTAGAAGGGATAGATAGTATCTGGGAGTTTTTCTTTGTCTTTTTCTCACGTCTTGTGAGGTCGCCTCCCAATGTGTGGGCAATAAAATATATAATGCAGCAGCAGCAGCAGCAGCAGTTGCTGCTGCTGCTGCTGCAGCAGGTATCCTTGCTGCTGTTGCAGATATTTGTGCTTTTGTTGCTGCCGCTGCTGCTGCTGCAGCAGCAGATATTTTGTTGTTGCTGCCAGTGGCAGAGAGGCTCCAGTTTGTACAGAGTCTTCCAGCAAAAGCAGCTGCAGCAGCTGCAGCAACTGCAGCAGCAACAGCAGCAGCAGCAGCAACAGCAGCGTGGCGCATTTTTTGTCGTTTTTTTTGTTTGCCACATTTGCTGCTGCAGCATTTTATTGATTTTATTTTGCTGCTGCTGCTGCATGCATGCGTTTACTTTTGGGGCTTTATTTTACTCATTTTACTATTTTTGCTGCTGTCTTCTTTTTATTTATTTATTTATTTATTTATTTATTTATTATTTATAACTAATATTTATTAATAAATAATATATATAGTAATATATATTTATATTTAGTTAATATAGATGTTGTATATATATATAATAAATATATATTATATAAGTAATAAATATAAATATATAAATAATAAATAAATATAAATAAATAATAAATATAGTTATATAAATAATAAAAAAATAAATATTAATAATAAATAAATATAATTATATAAATAATAAATAAATGAATTATCTTTTTGTTACTTTTTATTATTTTGCAGCTGTATACACAGCTGCCACAAGAGTTGCTGCAGCAGCAGCAGCTGCTGCAGCAGTAGCTGCTGTTGCTGTTGCTGTTGCTGCTGATGCTGCTGCTGCCGCTGCTGCTTTTGCAGCTATTTGTGGTACTGATCCTTCTACTGCCGCAGCAAAGGCAACAGTTGCAGCAGCAGTAGCTGCTGCTGCTGTTGCTGCAGTTGCTGCTGCTGCTACTATTCCATAAGCTGCTGCTGCTGCTGCAATTGCATAAGTTGCTGCTTCCTGCTGCTGCTGGTTTGCTGCTGTTGCTGCACCAACCGACGCAGCTGATGCAGCCAATTGTTCTAGGCGCTGCTGCTGCAGCATCTGCTGCAGCATCTGCTGCTGCTGCATCTGCAGCATCTACTGCTGCTGCATCTGCTGTTGCTGCATCTGATGCTGCTGCATCTGCTGCTCGTGACAGCGTCCGCCCATCACGAGACCCTATGGGCCCCTAAACCCTACTAAACCCTAAACCCTAAACCCTAAACCCTAGACTTGCATTTCTATTGAGGTCCCTGCCTCTGATGGCGGTTGGCCTTCGTCTGTCCCCATGATTAATCGTACGATGTTGGCGCGGCATATAGGGCTGCAGCACAAACCCTAAACCCTAAACCCTAAACCCTAATTTTGCTGCTTATATACATACATATATATATACACACACGGCAGCCGCGCCACACAAGGAAAACAAGCAGGCGTAAACCCTAAACCCTAAACCCTAATTGACGTACCATGCCTGACTGGTCTCCAGCCAGTGCTCCACACAGGCGCGATGGAAGAAGTGCCTGAGACAGATGCAAACCCTAAACCCTAATAAACCCTAAACCCTAAACCCTAGCAACCTGCAAGAGATGTAAGCCATGAAATACAAGTCTTAAAATACTGAACAGCAGCCGTATATCCACAGGCGGCCGCAGGCAAACCCTAAGCCCTAAACCCTAATAAGCCCTAAACCCTAAACCCTAATAAACCCTAATAAACCCTAATAAACCCTAAACCCTACCTTGGGTCGCAGGGCATGATAAGAACAATATCATCGT
>NW_013565550.1:12500-15000 GCF_000499605.1 Eimeria maxima | reverse complement strand
TTCTCTGCATCAGCAGCACATATTTCCTTGCTGCTGCCCCTGCAGCAGCAGCAGCATCCTCTCCCGTCCAATCTCCTGCTGCAGCACAATCAGGCCAATCAACATCATCAGCAGCAACAGGAGCAGGAGCAACAGGAACAGCAGGAGCAGCAGGAGCAGCAGGATCAACAGGAGCAGCAGGAACAGAAACATCAGCAGTAAAGCCAATTCGTCCTCAGGGTTTAGCCTCCTTATTACATTTAGATAATGTATTAGCAGGAAGTTTTTGTGACTCCGATGGAGGAGAAGATATATTTGATAATATCGAGACCCCCGCACTATTTGCTCCTTCCCTTAAAAGAATCGGCTCCCTGTACTAAACCCTAAACCCTAAACCCTAAACCCTAAACCCTAAACCCTAAACCCTAATTTTCAAAAAAAAATTTTTTTTTGTTGAACGAATTGAGAATATTGAAATGCACTCCTTATTTACTCCTCTTAAGAAAATTTGCTCCCTCTATACTTCTAAACCCTAAACCCTAAACCCTAAACCCTAAACCCTACATTTGACCCCTTTATACACCCCCAATTCTGCTCTATTTGCAACGATCATCTCTCTGTGGGGTAGCCCACTGTAGAGACAGCAGCAGCAGCAGCAGCAGCAGAAACAGGGACTGCAGCTCCTACAGATGCAGCTCTACCTGTTGCTGCTATAATCATCTTTGCTGCTGCTCCTGCTGCTGCTGCTGCTGCTGCTGTCTTCAGAAGGGACGATGAGTACATATCTCCTTCTTTTAAGGCTTTTGCTGCAGCAATGGCAGGAAATCCTCCACCTAAGAGGAGACTAGAAGCAGAAGCAGCAGCAGCAGCAGGCACACCACAGGCAGCTACAGCAGCAGCAGCAGCAGGCACACAAGAAACAGCAGCAGCACTAGCAGCAGCAATTGAACCATCACCAGCAACAGAGCCTGCTGCTGATGAAGAAGAAACCACACTTCGGGTACGTAGCGGCTTGCTGCTGTTCGTTTAAGCTGCTGCTGCTGCTGCTGCTGCTGCTGTTGCTGCTGCTGCTTTGAAAGCTGGTAGACTTGGTTATGCCGCTGTTGCTGCTGCTGTTCGTTTACTCTCCTGCTGCTGCTGCTGCTGCTGCTGCTGCTGCTGCTGCTGCTTGTGCTGCTGCTCTGTATTAGGAAGTATTAAATAAAATAAAGAGCGGACCTGATGCTGTTACTTTGCTGCTAAAGTGGGACTTTAGCTGTCTAGCAGCAAAGAGACAGCAGCAGCAGCAGCAGCAGAGGCAGCAACAGGAGCAGCAGCAGGATCAGGAACAGCAGCAGCAGCAGCAATTTGAGATGTATATTGATCTCGATGAAGACTTGACACGAACAGGTGCTGCAGGAACTGCTGCAGGTGCTGCTGCTGCTGCTGCAGATCCTGCTGCTGCTGCTGCTGCAGATGCGCCTGCTGCTAAAAGGGGACAGCTGCTGTTTACTAAAGGAGTATTTCTTAGAGACAGTGGACCATCATTGGAGCAACTGCAGCAGCAGCAGCAGCAACAGCAGGACAGTAAGCAAGAGGAGGGCTCGGAAGAAGAGCAGAAGCAGCAGGAGGAGGAGCAACAGCAACTGCAACAGCAACTGCAGCAGCAGCAGCAGCAGCAAGAAGATCGACGCTTTGGCTTGGAGGCCTTATCTCATCTATTAGATCATAACCTTGATTTGCATGCAGCAGCAGCAGAGCAGGAGGAGGAGCAGCAGCTGCAGCAGGACATAGATGAGGAAGAAAAAGGGACAAGGAAGAAAGTGTCTCCTTGTGTCTCCTCTCCTTTATTATGTAAAGATTTGCTGCTGCAGCTGCTGCAGCAGCAGCAAGAAGCTATCCTTCTTTCTTATTACCTATCTATCCTTGATATAGATGTCCTTACCTTTACTAAGATGAGAACATTCATGGAGGTAAACTGCTGCTGCTGCTGCTGCTGCTGTTGCTGCTGTTGCTCCTGGTGCTGCTGCTGCTGCTGCTGGTGTTGGTGCTGGTGCTGCTGCTGCTGCTTCTCGTAGAGCGTTGCGATGTGTGGTGATGTGGGACACAACCTGCAGCAGCAACATCTGCAGCAGCAGCAGCAGCATCATCATCATCAGCAGCAGCAGCAGCAGGATAATGCATGCATGTGCTGTCTATACAGGAGAGTGGTATACAAGGAGAAGAAGAAATAATATTATTAATAAAAGATAAAAAAGGAGACACTTGTGTTAATGATGTACAAATAGATATAAAGGGACAGTTTAGGGGTTTACCCCCAACAGCAGCAGCAGAAGCAGCAGCAGCAGCAGCAGATGCAGCAGCAGCAGCTGCAGCAGCTAATGCTGCAGCAGCAGCAGCTAATGCCGCAGCAGCTAATGCTGCAGCAGCAAATGCAGCACAAGCAGATGCAGCAGCAGCAGATGCAGCAGCAGCTGCTGCAGCAGCTGCAGCAGCAGCAGCAAGACGAGGTATAGGTCTACAACCAAGAGTAGTAGCAGAT
>NW_013565550.1:2500-7500 GCF_000499605.1 Eimeria maxima | reverse complement strand
ACTACCCGCCGCTCTATATCTCCTCCTCCCAAGTGCAAACCCTCCCCACACTCAGAAGGGTTTAGGGTTTAGGGTTTAGGGTTTACCTGACGGGAGTTTATAAGTACTATGCCCAAGAAACCCTAGTATGCGAACAACGCAGCAGCAGCAGCCCATCTGTGGCAGCAAATCCTTAACTAATACAAAGGGAGCAACACCTGCTGCTGCTGCTGCTGCTGCTGCTGCTGCTGCTGCAGCAGCAGCAGCAGCTCTTGTTGTTGTTACTGCTGCTGCTGTGTCTTGTGCTGTGGATGCAACTGTTGCTGCTGCTGCTGATGCTGGAGACCGGTCAGCCTCTGATGGTGCTTCGGGTGGGTCTGCTGCTGCTGCTGTTGCAGTCGCTGCTGCTGCTGCTGCTGCAGTCGGTGCTGCTGCTGCTGCTGCTGCTCCTGCTGCAGACGTTCCTGCACATGCCTGTCCTGAAGGGTCGGGGAGACCCTGTGAAGTAGCAGCAGTTGCTGCTTCTATTGCTGCTGCTGGTGCTGCTGAGCTTGTTGCTGCTGCTTTGCTTTCTGCTGCTGTTGCTGTTGCTGCTCCTTCAGCAGCAGCAGCAGCGATAAAGCTGTGTCTAGCAGCTGCTGCAGCAGTTGCTGCTTGAGCTTCTCCCTGGGCCTCCATAATATGGATATATAAACAATGCCAATAGAGGGAAATGCTGCTGCTGCTGCTTTTGCTGCTGCTGCTGCTGCTGCTGCTGCTGTCGGCTGCGGTGAGCGGGACCAGCCGCAAGAGCAGCACGAGCAGCAGCAGCAGCAGCAGAATTGAAACCCTAAGGAAAGAATGGAGGAAATAAAGGAAAAGAAAAATATATAATAAAAAAAGGAGATAAGCCCTAAACCCTAACCCCTAAACCACAAACCCTAAACCCTAGTTCAGTGCACGAGACATGGCAGTGAGGTGTTGTCGCGTGGTACCAGTTGAGGGTTTAGGGTTTAGGGTTTAGGGTTTTGTTATAGGTTTCTTCTTAAATGCTTCGTCGTCTTCTGTATTTATTCTCTTTGTTTTTCTACAGGATTAGCATTATTTAGGGTTTAGGGTTTAGGGTTTAGGGTTTAGGCTTCTTCCCTCCCGTGCACTAGAGGAGCTGCCCAGCGGCTCACTGCTATACGTAAACCCTCAAAGCCCTGTTGTTAAAGGTTTAGGGTTTAGGGTTTAGTGTTCAGGTTTGGTTGTTTAGGGTTTAGGGTTTGTGGAAGAAGAGAGCAAGCCACTTGCAGCAGTAAATTCGCTGCTGTGCCTAGCATAAGCAGCAGCAGCAACTGCAGCAGCAGCAGCAACACAAGCTGCAGCAGCAACAGCTAGGAAGAAGCTGTGCCAACAGCAGCATGAGCAGGTGCAACAGCATCAGGTATATCAGCATCAGCAGCAGCAGCAGCAGCAGGTTCATCAGCAGCAGCAAGGAGGGGAGGAGGGGCTTCAACGGAACAGGGAGATAGCTATATCGTGGGAGGAAACTCTAAATAAACTAAGGGTTTAGGGTTTAGGGTTTAGGGTTTGGGCGGAGGTCCATCTCCAAGTGTGCATACAGGTCTTGAATACACTCGCCAAAGGGCGGTAAACCCTAAACCCTAAACCCTAAACCCTAAAAATTTAAACCCTCAGGATGGGTCAACAGAAGGGAGGAGGCGCGTCGGATTTGGTGAAGGGTGAGCGAATCCATGGCCCTAAACCCTAAACCCTAAACCCTAAACCCTAATACCTTCTGTGGGTGATAGTAAACTAGAGCCGAGGGTTTAGGGTTTAGGGTTTAGGGTTTAGGGTTTGGCTGGTGCTGGAGGGCAGGAGCAGTGTTACAATGCGTGGAGGCAGCGACTTTAGGAATGCCCTTTGAAGTATGGAAGACTCGTATGGGAAAGTAAGCTAGGGTTTAGGGTTTAGGGTTTAGGGTTTAGGGTTTGGGGTTTAGGGTTTATTTTTTTTTTTCGCGTGGGCGTGCTACCATTGAATTGTTTGTCTTGCTCCGCCGCATCTGTTGCGTTTAGTCTCTACTGTGTAGTATTAAGGGTTTAGGGTTTAGGGTTTAGGGTTTATATATACAGACACCGCAACGAGAGCACAATTGAGGCATTTAATTCAATATTACGTCTACGAGGGTTTAGAGGGTTTTGGCAAGGAACAGGACCAAAGCTAATTGAGAGTGCCTCTAAGGGGGCTGTACTCCTATATAGCAAGGTAAACCCTAAACCCTAAACCCTAAACCCTAGATAAACCCTAAACCCTAAACACTAATTCATCATGGTAGGCACAGGACCAACGCTAATAGAGAATGCCTCCAAGGGGGCAGTCCTTCTCTATAGCAAGGTAAACCCTAAACCCTAAACCCTAAACCCTCAACCCCAAACCCTAAACCCTAAACACTAATTCATCATGGTAGGCACAAGACCGAAGCTAATAGAGAGTGCCTCTGAGGGGGCTGTCCTTCTCTATACCAAGGTAAACTTTAAACCCTAAACCCTAAACCCTAGAAAAACCCTAAACCCTAAACCCTAAGTCATGAATACACGAAACGGCAAACCCTAATTGCTTGCCGTAAAATCCTAAAACCCTAAACTGTAAACCCTACATTCCTATCACAAAACCCTAAACCCTAAACCCTAACTGCTGCTTTTGCTGCTGCTGTTGCTGCTGTTGCTGCTGCTGCTGCTGCTGCTGCTGCAGGAGAATATAATGAATATATGTATATCTTTAGGTGTATCCGCTAATTTATCAGGGTTTATAGCAGGAGCAGGAGGAGGGGTTTGCCAAACCCTCGTCATGGGTCCTTGTACATTTGCTGTTACTGCTGCAGTAAACACTAATCAAGGGTTTAGCATTAAACAAAGATTTACTGATATTATACACTCACAAGGAATTAGGGTATTATATATATATCTATACCTCCTGCTGCTGCTGCTGTTGCTGCTGCTGCTGCTGTTGCTGCTGCTGCTGTTGCTGCTGCTGCTGCTGTTGACGATAAGATTGTACATTAGTTAGCGAGTTTAGAGTATATGACGGTTTGTGCTGATATGCTATATTTAGGGTTTAGGGTTTAGGATTTAGGGTTTAGGGTTTAGGGTTTAGGGTTTATGCAGGGTTTATATCCTGGTGGTTCTGCCATAGCATTAAGACAAATGACGAATTGGGCATCAAGGCAAGGGTTTACAGAAGTAGCCAGGGATTATTTCCTTAAAAAAAAAATAGCAGCACAGCAGCAGCAGCAGCAGCAGCAGCAACAGCAGGTGCAGCAGCAGAGGCAGCAGAGGCAGCAAATGGCGGGTGTAAAGCTCAGCGTAACAGAAGAGCTACTCAGTGGATGTATTGTAAGGTTGCTGGTGGTGGTGGTGCTGCTGCTGCTCCTGTTGCTGCTGCTGCTGCTGCTTCTCCTGTTGCTGCTGCTGTTGCTGCTGTTGTAACTTTTCTTGCTGTTGTTGCTGCTGCTGCATTTGCTGCAGCAGCTGTCTACTGCAGCACGACCTGCTCAATCTCTCTAACCATTCATTATCTATGTTTTAGAGTTGTTAGGGTTTAGGGTTATTAGGGTTTAGGGTTTTTGAGGGTTTAGGGTTTCTAGGGTTTAGGGTTTAGGGTTTAGGGTTTAGGGTTTAGGGTTTGCAGGGTGGTTTATTATCAACATGGAATCAACCCTTTGAAGTTGCGCGGATAGAAATGCAAACAGCAGCAGCAGAAGGAAAAGATAAAAAAAATATTATTTATGTAAATTTATTTTAATTAATTAATTAATTAATTAATTAATTAATTTATTTATTTATTTGTTTATTTATTTATTTAATTTATTTTTTAATTATAGTGTCTCCTTTATTGTCTCCTTTTATTTCTCGTCAGCTAATGCTCTTTGTTGTTTATTTCTGCTGCTGCTGCTGCTGGTGCTGTTGCTGCTGCTGCTGCTGTTGCTGCTGTTGCTGCTGTTGCTGCTGCTGCTGCTGCTGCTGCAGGTAATGAATAATATAATAAGAAGAGAGGGTTATGCAGCATTAATGCGGGGAATTATTCCTCGTATTTGTTTAGGGGTTTGGCAAACCCTATTCATGGTCTCAGGGTTTAAATTAATACAAAATAGACTCTAATTAGGGTTTAGGGTTTAGGGTTTAGGGTTTAGGGTTTAAATTAATACAAAATAAATTATTATGAGGGTTTAGGGTTTATATTATAATAATAATCTTATTTTTTTTATAATAATTAATAATAATAATAATTATTATTATTATTAATTATTATTATTAATTTATTTATTTATTTATTTAATTAAATAAATAAAAAGACATAAAAGATAACTGCATGCAAAAAAAGCCCCAAAAGGGAAGTCTTCCTATAGACATATACACCTTTTTTTTTATATATATAAAATAATTTATTTATTTATATTTATTTATATTTATTATTTATATGTTTTCTTTTTTTATAAGTTTATTATTTATATAAAACAAATAATATCTCTGTATATTTTTTATATAGAAGAGGGTTTAGGGTTTAGGGTTTAGGGTTTTTTTTGGGGTATGGGGAGGGCGTGTTACCATCTGTCTCTTCTTGTGCTGTCTCCTCATGTAAACCCTAAACCCTAAACCCTAAACCCTAGACTGAGGTGGCGCTGTCTCTGTTTCCCTTTGTGTGTCACCGTTCCCTATACTCCTATCTGCTTCCTCTAAACCCTAAACCCTAAACCCTAAACCCTAAAATTAGTTGTATCTATTCTTTGCATATACTTAGTCTGTAAAGAAGAGTTTTCTTAAACCCTCATTTGAGGGTTTTTGCGTTGCCGTAAACCCTAATCTAGGGTTTATTGAATCGCTGTAGGACCTAAACCCTAATCTAGGGTTTAGGGTTTTATTTAATCATATGGAGCAAACTGTAAACCCTCATCGGGGGTTTAGGGTTTAGGGTTTATTCAAGGGCCTTCAAATCCTCTACCAATTGCTCAGGTATAGGGTTGCCAAGAGCACCTGCAACACATACACCCATAAACC
>NW_013565549.1:0-97963 GCF_000499605.1 Eimeria maxima | reverse complement strand
TATATATATATATATATATATTAAAGAAGCTCGTGTACATACATGTACAGATAAACGTTTCGGTGTCTCTCATATATATGCATATAAATCAGTCTTCTTCAATGGGCGACGAAGTGCATCATGTGTTCACGTGCATATGCTAGTGCTATGTTGGACGATGGGTCAGAGCTGACCGCCCTCCCACGGCGTATCCTCAGGGCCAAAGATGACGGCATGCCAACGCATTATATCATTTTGCACGGGGGCGCCGCTGACGCCAAAGGGGGGGTCGCTCTGCAACTTGCGGAAGTCACGAATCAGGCGTTTCCTCTGCGAACGCATGCACAGCAACACCAGCGGCAGTTACACCAGGAGGAATGTCAATTGCAACAACGAAATATGCAGTACACTCGAGAAGACACGCGCATTCCTAATGGTCTGTGTGGCATGCACGGCAGTGATGAGAGTGCTCGGGTGAAGGCCACGGAAGGCCAGGGGGTACACTGATAGACACAAGCGCCTTCATGATGTGTCTATGCTACAGCTTCTGCAGGACTCTCATTGCCGCTCCAAAACCAAGAGCTGCGTAGGGATTTTTGCAGGAGGTGCTGCAGTTGCCCTGATTGCTGCAATTGCGGTTGCAGACCATCCCAGCTCCTGCTGCTGCTCCGCCAGCGCGCAACTGAAAGAGCCTAGCAAGATGTATATTAGATGCGACATACAGCATGGCTCGCCATGGTCTAACAGGACCTTGTTCCCGCTTTCTGCTTGTCAACGAAAGGGCTCGGTTGTCCGCACCACCTTGAGGAGAAATTCGGTCGGTCATTTCATGACGAAAGGGCCAGTACCTCCCTGCTAAAAACGCAGGAGAAACAAGAAATAAATTCAATTGCCATATATATTCAACTATTCTCTTGACTGCCTTCATCGCTCGGGTGGCGCACCCGTGGGCGTCCAGCCCAATGAGCATCTGCATGCGTTCCCGCCAGTTAAAGTTTACACTATTGTTGCTATAGGGAGTTTCAGTTTTGAGCTTTGAAGGGATTAATCAAAGGATTATCTGTTTCGGGGCCTTACAACTAAAACAGTTGGCCTGTAGTTGCTCTACTACCGTCAGCGTTTCGTCATGGCAGTTGCTCTGGTTGTTGGGAGCATTCACTGTTGCTATTGCTGAGAATGGCATTCCCAGCCACTTTCCGTTATAAACAATCCCATTTCGCTACATCCTCTCAGGGCAGCCACCACCTGTCACGTGTTCGCGTCCCAGGCATTCAACCTACTCAGAACGCCTAGAGGGTAGTGTAGCACAGTCAGTACAGTGTTGGCAAGTGCTGCTAATGTGCATGAACCCTTGCTTGGCCTTACTAGGCGAAAGAAAAGCAAGCGGAAGTATTCAACACTTCACCTGAGTGCTCGCGCCTGCGTCAAACGGTACCTGGATGTGTACAGCAAGCTATCTGTCCGATATTGGCAGTTCTCGATGAGGTGGGTATATGAGCGAGTATCCGGTCTTAGTAGGCAAATGCTACGCAAGAAATATTGCTAAACAACACTCTACAGCCTTTGTACATGCAGCTGAGAAGGCGTGTGTGTGTATGTTGGGGGAGAGTTTTGCACCTGTAGTTACAGCAAGGCGATTTGCAGCTCATGACCAGCCACATCCCCTCACGCAGCTCTAGGCTCTTGAGCCACTGAGCTCAAGACGCCTGTAGACTGGGAGGTGAAGTCAGTTGCTTTTAAGCAACTCTCATCATGAGTCTTTTGGCGCTGTCGCAGCTCACAACAGTCATCATATAAGCTCGAGGCCCACAAGTTACAGACGGTAGCATTGCATTGCTCGCGGGTTATAGGTATGAACAGTGGCCATTTGGTCTTTTACGAATTACACCTTCCAGAGCTCCATTGATTCAAGGACGCGACAACATTCCTGTTTGCATGGAGTGTTCGCTATGCATCGGTCGAGGTAGCAGCAGGGAAACAATCAAGCATTGGTGTTGCTTAGGTTATTTTTGTTTAGTGCTGTGAGGGCATATTATGCCATATGGCAGGGAATGAAGCGCCTCCAGTAGCTTTCTGACGATCACTTGAGGGGAGCAGTTCCCCAAGTCAGGTGTATGTTACCACGTAATTAGGCGTAAGCCGACGCAGCCTACCTGGCTCCACAGCACTAGTAACTGTGCATGTACGGCTGGAAAATTGGACGCACACGGACTTACGAAGGTAATTTCCGGCTCATGTGTATGTTACCCTACATTGATATTGACGAGCACTCCGCCGCTTATTCTCTTCTTTCTATGTGCTTATTGCTGTGCACACGTGTATCTCTCAACCATAAGGGCGCCATCAAGTTTAAAGGCCCTCGGTCTTAGTTACGGACCGGTGCTAATTGCAATAGACGTAGCATATCCCGACCCACTTCAGGCGTTGTAAGTAGAGCTGTACAAAGGTTAGCTTGTCGCTCAGCAGATGGGCGGACGGGCAAGGGTTGCAGCACTCATGCCTGCAGGCGGAGGGGTGATGCAACTCCACAAACAACCTTGCCTAATCATGCAGTAACACAGCAGGCAGGTTTTGAACAACTACGAAGTGCTACAACTAGATGTATTCCTCCAACTTCAGACTGACCATGGGCTAAGATGTGCACGTGCATGCAGTCGTTTGCGCCAGCTCTGCGGTCCATGAAAGCGTTGTGACACATTATGAAGGGGCAAAATGGTCTCCTAGATGGACAGGCCAGAGATTCATCCTTTACTCATCAATCCCGAGGCACTCCGCAGCAATGGAGGAAGTGTAGTGCACAGGCATTACCATGGTTCACTCCCCCGTGACGACGTGAGTCATATGAACTACTTGGTTATGTTATGATGTATAAAGATTGCAATTCTACCATCAAACATTAGTCTAAATAAAATTAAAACCACAGTCTCAGGTCTCTAGAAACATTTTTTTCCAAAAAGAAGACCCAAAATAGATTTGATGGGGGGTAAATCGACAAAGAACAGGCGTGTAACCAAAGAGACTTTAAGGCAACGCCTTGCGCAAAAAAAAGAGGCGCTCCGCCTAATATCGGGAGGCAGAGCAGCCGGTGACTGCCTGGGTGACCCCAAAATTGTCAAGCGATGCCACTTTGTCCTAGTGAACACCAACCGACAAACCTATTCAATTGAAACAAACCCACAATAACGGGATAGTGCACAAATAACGTTGAGAGACGAAACACTCGACAAACAAATACAATCTAAAGAATCAAAAAAGCACATGAATGCGGCGGGTGCGTGGCGGAAACCGAGCAAGAGAAGTGACGTCATCCTTCCACAGGCAATATACACCTTCGTCCATTTAACTGGAACTTCGTAAGTTGCCCCATTCCTGATGCAAGATCAGCCCGAGTCAACTGCCGCCGGCAGTCATCTGCAACTGGCCCGCAAAGTATCCTGAGAAGTACCAAGCTTGTAGGAGATACCTGAGGGCACCAGTTTGTTCACTGCTGAGGCCCTTGGCAAGCCGCGGTGCTGCCAATTCCATTTTCTCACGTGCAGGATTTACTACAGCTGCTAGCTTGTTGCACAGAGCCTTGGGGGGCACCAGACACGCCAGATGAGCCCAAGAGATCTCATCAAGCCGATCACATTGTCTCGTCCCAACTGCCTGATGCTGGTCATTTTGCTGCCATAGCCCACCGTCAAGCATACTCTCCATCTGCGTCTGCACCAGCCAATGAACAGCCACACGAGGATTCACTCTACAAAATTCACTGCACACAGGCACTGCAGGTGGGAATAACCACTCCGTCGTATCCTGTGCCCCCAATTGACAACGGCCATGCGTCATATTGTCATATTCTTCCGATGCCTGTGCAGCAGCACAGATAGCTGCCGGCTGTTGCTGTTGCTGATGCTGCCCCGTAGGCCTGCCCTGCCTTGCTGAGAGGCAGGCGCCCCTGCGAGAAAGAGGTGGCCCCACCAGGGGCCGCCCACCGGCTGCCTCTGCCTCTGAGGAGCTCTCCACATCAAAAAATCCAAAGATTTCCGGGTTGCTTGCGATGACCGCCCTCACACTGCCCAGGATATGAGGAACGTCTTTCCCTAAACGCAGCACAACCAAAAACGAGCGCCCACACACTCGCAGGCCTCCTGCTACCCAAGGTGTTGGCACTAGTACGACTGAGCTGCCGCTCCCTGCCACCGGTAGATGCTTCTGTTGCATGCACAACCAAATATGGGGGTAGCGGAATCAGACCGACGACCGGAAAGTCTACTGGTAACGGCCAATGAAAAATGGCAGCAGCAGCCCCCTCCCCAGAATAACAAAAACTAGCTACGGAGACTTACGTCTAATGGAGGCAGCGAAATACGCCCGCATCTCAGGATCAAGACTATCGGCAATTGTACTCCCAGTAAATTGTGTAGGTGCACGCCGTGACCCGCTGCCCGCCCGATTGCCTTCGCGTCTACGCGCTCCCTGCGGCTCCACCGCCTTCGCTGCCTCTCTGCCTTCACCAGCGATGCCCGCAGCCCCTGCTTTGCCACACGTTTCCTCTGTTTGGGGAGTTGGGATATAGGTACAATCAGAAGGAGTCGCTTGCGTATATGGTTGGTTAGAGGCTGCCTTACCATCTGCTCCACTTGGTCCCTCTACGAGCTGTCAATTACACCGCAGTACACGCAGGCACACACGAGCGCATTCAGGGTTTTACGAGTGTATAGGTGTACACACATGGTGTGCTTCTGCGAGATTATTGCTTCAACGACTCCACCTGACGACCAACAGGCAGCTGGTGGTGCAGCCCTACAAACTGCAAATTTTAGCCAGGGCATCTGGGACCTCTCGCTACGATGGAATACTTCATGCAGGGCTCAGCATCTTAATGTACTCACCGAATGCGAAGAAATCAACTGAGCAAAGAAAGAGGCGAGGGGATCCGCCTCCGCGTCGATGGCCATCTCATGCGCACACCAGTGGGCAGAAGCCGAAGTAATCACGTCGGCCGCAACACATTCTCCGTCCTCTATCCATGGCTCACTCACATCGCTATTCGCGTCCTCCACATATTCGCAACTACTGGTGCCATCGCCCATCTCCGTAATCTCAGCAGAAGCTGGTGCAGCTGCCATTCCTAGTAGGTCGTCGCCTCCAGAAGTCAACACCACCTCATTGCCATCCCAACCTCGAGAACCATCCTCATGAGCACTAAAAGGAATGACTTGAGACGTATTTTCCCCGGAATAGCTGCCGCCGTAAGCACCACCAGGGGGAGCGGCAGAAGCCCGCATAATGTCTGTGGCCCCTGGTGGTGCTGTGTCCCAGCAAATACGTCCGCTCCCGTGCCTCGTTGTTGAGGCTGGAGCCCGATCCCTGAAAGTCCCTAACAGGATACCTGAAGGACTTACGCTGCCTAACTATGTTGCTTGGCACTGCGTAGGATGGGCTGCACGTGTAGTGCACAGGCACTACATCGTCCACAGTTGCGGTAGCCAGCGTGTAAGATAGAGAGTGAGCACAGCAGCCTATAAGAGACTTGAGGTTACCTAGGCTTAGCTATAGATGGAATTCGATAATATTAGTAGGTTAGAAGCATATTAGAGGTGTAGCAGTTGATTTGGTGCTGGGGCTGAGCAGCAGCACCCCGCCGCAGAGCTATGCGCGCTGGCGCATAGAAGGTAAGTGACATAGTTAGGTCATGTTTGGCTCTGTGTATTCAATTAAGGATAGAGGTCTTGTGAATTAGAATAAAATTGGTACATTTAGGAGCAGAGTTAGTCCGAAAGAGTCGGGCTATGCCTGCGGTCCGACCGCAGCACCTGGTGCCGGGATGGACGGCAGGGTGTAACCCGCACCTGGCGGGGACGAACAGACCCTCATGATGGAAGGCGATTTGTTAACGTGTTTGGACACGCGTTTTGTAGATCTAGTACATACAGGGGCCTATAGGCCTATAGGGGTGAATACGTAGCCACGGTACACGGCCACCGTGTGTTACATCTGGGGGCCGTTCCGGGAAATTTTAGGAATTTTGTCACTTTTTCCGTCAGTTTGTTTACCTTGTGAACTCGGGGACGTCAATTCGAAAGTTTGGACTACGACCACTGCCGTCTGGGGGCAGATTCAATGATGGGGGGCGATCGAGATCCCCCAGAGGGGCAGAGACAAGGGTGTGGGGCGCGCCCCTATGATGGAAATAGGGCGCGAGAAGAACCCTACATACAGAGAATAGCTTTAAATTCGGATTCCGATTCTCCATTACAGACAGCGAGAAACGATTACTATGACACTAGAGCTTGCAGGGGCGATCCCTTTTTCCGACTCAGATGCCGCTGGAAGGTGGATCTAGTATGCTGAGCTTCCTTAGGAACTTCGAATTAAATTTTAGAGACTGCGGCATACCCAGGGAACGCTGAGGGTATGAGGTGCGCCAGTATTTCACTGGCGAAGCCATGACCTTCTTGTTCCACCTATACGACACCAATGTAGATCTACGTGATTGGGAAGAGGTTAAGAGGAACCTGCTAGGGAGATTCTGCAGGGCCGCTAAGGAGACTAGCCTGGTTCAACTGGCTAAGTTAAAATGGGAAGGATGCCCAGGGAAGTATTCATCCGATTTCTCTAGTATAATCTGTCAGACTGAACCCGGGCCACAGGAGGAGTTGGTGGCATATTATCTAGCTAATTTACCTGTGGATATCTATGACGAACTGACGAGGAGTGGGCACTTGAGATTTGAAAAGTGGGAGGAAGCCGCTGAGGAGCTGAGGGACGTAGTGGGAAGCTGGGATGAAGCGATGAAGTACTACCGACGTACTCAGCGGGAACTACGGCACATTCTAACAACTTACAGGAACCACGAACACCAGAAGCGCCCGAGCGAAGGGCGGTAGACCATAAGGGAACACCCGCCTCCTACCAGAGAGCAAACCAGACCTTTAGAATGTTACGCGTGTCGGGGAAGAGGGCACTCAGCACTGGGCTGCCCATCAAGAGGAGAGGCCACTAAGCGCCCTGGGGAAATGTGTCGTCGGTGCGGAGGAGTGGGACACTATGCCTCCACGTGTGCCTCGCCCTACCACTGGAGTGGAGCTCCTACTATCAAACGAGCGACTCCACCGATACGACCCCGACCTAGCCCACCGAGACGTTTAAACGAACAGGCCTAGCCGTTGACGGGGACAATCGGGCTAAGCAAATGGCACCTGGTAGCGGTGCCCTGTGTACAATAACTACAGGGCCCAATAGTATACCGGTTTCCGCGAATTGGCAAGAAAAATTGCTTGGTCGGGTAGCGGAACCTGAGTCGACCGCGCAGCCACACAGGTGCTGCATAGATCAAGTATGGAAGGGCCAATGGTGGCGGATGAGTGGGGAGTAAGATACCCAAGGGGGGAGCCTGTGTAGCGCAGGAACAGCAGCTGTCCTGAGAGTGGTGATAGCAGGACAACGATGCGAAGCGTTGGTAGACACGGGAGCACCTAGAAGCTTCATAAACCCCTATACAGTGAAGAAACTTCAGTTAAAGGAGAGACTACTGGCGGAGGAATGCTGTTTCACTGTGGCTAACGGAGAGAAGTTGAGGATCAGTCGAGTAGTCAAGCGGTTAGTTATGTGGAGCGGGGGCATGAAGCTAATTGGGAATTTCCTAGTGGGACCGGTGCCTTACGATCTAGTGGTGGGACTAGACTGGTTAACTGAGCACAACGCTGCATGCCTTTTCCCATCGGATGAACTACGTGCATTGGTAGAGGGCCAATTGATTAAGTTGACACTCGTTCGTGTAAACAAAGGAAGGTCAGAATGGGTTAGCGGCCCCCTGGTGCGCCCAAAGTGACGGGCGTATGATCTCCTAGCCAGACAAATAGCTGAGAGGCCAGAGGAGGAGGCCATGGCTCTTCTACGCCCCCAGCCAACGAGGCACAAGTCACATACGCGTAAGGGACTGAAGGTGGATATTAAGGCAATACTACAACAGGCCAGGGAGAACACATCTAAGATTCAACACCCGATGCAAGGACTGTCTTCCATCCTCGCTCTCCCGGTTGGTGAGGAGCCCGAAACACCGAATCCGACTGAGGTTGGGCAAGGGACATGGTGCTGCGCTTTGTTGGGAAGCCCCAAGGTTACTGAAAGGGGCGGGGAGAACAGAGAACTGGGGGAACAAGAGCAGCTTGACGATGAGGAGGAGTCCCTTTGGCCGACAGCTACCTTAGAGTATTCGAGGTTCGATGATTGGCTGAAGTCCGAGGCAGCATCGTCGACCCCTCCAGTCATCCCGGATGTATTGAAGGAGTACCGAGCAGTATTCCCTGATCAGCTGCCCGCTGGACTGCCGCCGAAGCGCCCCTTCGAGCATCGGATCCTCCTAGTGCCTGGGAGGATGCCTACTAAATCGCCGATATACCGAACGACTCCTGAACAATTACAGGCACACAAACAGGAGATAGCCAGACTGACTACCAAGGGATGGATAGGGCCTACATACTCCCCTATATGTGCCCCGACTATCGTGGTGGATAAGAAGGACAACGGGACGGGGGACCGAAGGATGAGAATGGTAGTTAATTACAGTGAGATAAATGCTCTTACGGTGGCGCCCGACTTCCCCTTACCTCCCATTGCCACTACCTTGGAAATGCTGGGAGGGGCCAAGTACTTTTCCTCTTTGGATCTGGAGTCGGGATATCATCAGATACGCATGGCGCGGGAGGACAGGTGGAAGACCGCGTTGCGTTCCGTGCTCGGACTTTTCGAGTACAAGGTGATGCCTTTCGGCCTGAATGGAGCAGCTGCAACATTCCAAGCAAACATCAACTATTATCTACAACCATTCTATTTGGATGATATTCTTATCTGCAGCTCTGATTTGCCGAGCCACGCCACTCTACTGAAACAGGTTCTAAGTATCCTGCAAAAGAATTACTTCTTTCCTAAGTTCAGCAAATGTTCGCAAAGAAAGAACTCACCTTGGGTACACAGTCAGCGCAGAAGGAATCAAACCCGCCACAGACAAGGTTGCAGCCGTTCAACATTGACCGGAGGCGCTACAGAATGACACACAGGTGCGGCAGTTCCTGGGCACTGTAAATTACTGTCGTATGTTTATGGGGGCAGACTATGCTAGAGTGGCCCGCCCCCTACTGGAACTCACACGGAAGGGGGCCCATTTCAAGTGGTCGTAGGCCCGCACTCAGGCAGTGCAACAGCTCAAACGAAAGCTCACCGATTACGTCACCCTCCAGATACCCGATACCACGAAGCCTTTTGACCTGTACTCAGATGCTTCGGGATTCGCGTTGGGTGCGGTCCTGGAGCAGGAGGGAAAACCAATTGGGTGGCTGAGCCAAACAATGAACGCTGCGCAGCAGAAATAATCCATCTATGACCAGGAATTATTGGCACTGGTTACTGCCTTGGACAAGTGGTCACACCTACTGCGGGCTGCAAAGGTAACGGCCTACAAGGATCATCAAGCACTAACGCACCTGCACCAACTTAAGGCATCCAAACCTCTTCGGGGGCGCACCGCCAGGTGGCTTGATTTCCTCGCGGAGTTCCCTGAACTGACGATCTCTTCCCTGCCAGGCACACGCAATCAAGTGGGGGATGCATTGTCGCGTAACCCGGGAGGGCCTACAACCAACGCACCCAGCAGTTCGGTGGAGCCGATTGACACCCCACAAGGCTCCTTGGTTACCCTCGTACCCGCCGAGGTACCCTTAACCCCATACCCTAAAACTAGGAAACAACTTACCGACTATCGACAACTAGCCGGCATCCGGGTGAGGACCCGGCAACAGCGGGGGAGCGAGAAGCCTACGGAGGTGACCCTGAATACACAACAGCAACACAGTCGGCCACAGCAACAGACGAGCGCAACACACAAGCCGAATTCCCCTACACACGCTCCTGACTGGCCATTGGCATATTCTAAGTGTCCAGTCTTCCGCGATGCTTATACGGCCGCTGCCAAGACCCCGGGAGAAACCGTTCACGTCGAGATTCATCAGCGCCGCTATGGGTTTCGTTTCCAGCGCCCATACCTGCGCATATGTCAGAATGGCATTTGGCTGATATGTGTCCCTCAATTACCGGAGTTCCTAACGCACATTCTATACCAGTTTCATGATCACGTCACAGCGGGGCACAGGGGTCAAAAGAAGACTTTTCTTGCAATTAGCAAACATTACTATTGGCCTGGAATGCGAACAGATACTAATACCTACGTGGATTCTTGTGTGCAATGTCGAGCTTCGAAGAGTGTCACCCAGAAACCCGCCGGCCTGCTGCAGCAACTCCTCATATCGTCACGGCGTTGGAGCCATGTGAGCTTGGACTTTATCACTGACCTGGCACACACACACGCAGGAGACGACGCCATCTTGGTACTGGTGGATTCGTTGAGCAAAATGGCCCACTTCATTCCCACGCGCAAGACTAGCTCGGCAGCTGACACGGTAGCATTGTTGGCTGACAGACTCATCAGATACCATGGGTTCCCAGAGACCCTCGTCTCTGACAGGGACCCACGCTTTACCTCGGAGGTCTGGGAGGCACTCTGTTCGCGTTTCAATATCAAACGAGCACTGTCCTCCCCCTACCATCCACAGACGGACGGACAGACGGAACGTGTAAATCGCACGCTCGAGCAGATGCTGCGCACCTATATACAAACCGATGAGCGGGATTGGGAGTATCTGCTGCCTGCCCTAGAGCTTGCATATAACACAACGCCTCACTCTTCCACGGAACTCTCACCTTTCGAAGTACTGATAGGGGAGAACCCCCTTACAGCGGCAGATCTAGATGTCACAGGGACTTTACCCCCAACGCTCTCGCCTCCCATGACGAAGCTCTTCCAGCGACTCTGCGATAGGGCACAGGCCCATATCCTGCAAGCAAAATGGCGCCAGAAGTACTACGCGGACGCTAGGAGACGGCCGATAGACTATAAGGTGGGGGACCGAGTATGGATCAGCAGCAAACACCTACCAGCGCTAAATGATTGTGCTAAGTTGGAGCCTCGGTATCGAGGTCCCTTCTCGGTTACTGAGAGGATAGGGGAGGTGGCTTGCCGTATTGGTCTTCCCGGGAGCTACGCAGGGCACAACGTCTTCCACGTTTCGCAACTGATTCCGCATCGTCCTCGGCCTGCGACACACATGGCACAAGATGCACCAGCTGGGTGGCCGCCAGTTCGGGACGAGGCAGGGAACCCCACAGACCAGTACCTCGTGGATTATATCTTGGACCAACGAGGCTCGGGATCTTCTGCCTCCTACCTACTCAAATGGCGTGGCGCCCCCGAGGAGCGGGCCACGTGGGAACCCGCACACCATCTCCAGGGTTGCCCAGCCTTAATTCGAGCCTGGAAGCGACGCAGACGTAAACCCAGACAAAATCGAAGCGATGTGGAGCAGCCAGTGGAAGATACAAGAGCGAAAGTTGACCAGCTGAGGCGAGAGACCGTCAGGGAAGATGAAGACGAAGGACATGCATGCACTACCTGAGGAAGCTACATACAATCGGATATTCCTTCACACTCGCCACAGCTGTAGCAGCGTCATAAGCCGCGCCTACTCGGGTATACACAAACGCCCACAAGGTGTGGATTACTATCTCAGGTGGAGTACTACGTTCCTACGGCACAACGGCGGACCTGGGCGTTGAACACTTAGGGCAAGCGTGTTGCGGCAACAGAGGATGCTAGGACACAGGTGATGAGTGGGGGATATCGGATGGGATGGTAGGAAACAAGGCTGAGGGACCGGACATGGATACCTTAGGGACCCCAGAAGACGCCAACAAAAAAAACGGCAGTGAGAGTTTAAAGTTAGGGACGGCCTGGACAGCTCGCTGTCCTCGCCAGGGTTAATAGCAAATCGGCATTTGCTCGTGCGAGACAGCGCGCGGAGGTGTCTCGGCGGCATGAGGCAGTGCTCGTGCTGGTATTGGTGTGAGGGTTAGCAGAATAGGCTGTACAAACCAAGGACGCTACCCTACAGATGGTGGGCGGCACTAAGTGCTACAGCAGGCAGAGCCACAACGTGCAGGGGAACTGCGGAAGCAAATGGAGAAGGCGCCGGCGGAGCCCAACGAGCAGGGAGACTGCGGAAGCAAATGGAGAAGGCGCCGGCGGAGCCCAACGAGCAGGGGGACTGCGGAAGCAAATAGAGAAGGCGCCGGCGGAGCCCAACGAACAGGGGGACTGCGGAAGCAGAAGAAGCTGCAGCAGTAAGCGAAGAGCAGCAACGGCAAGAGCAGCAACAGCAAGAGCAGCAACGGCAAGAGCAGCAACAGCAAGAGCAGCAACAGCAAGAGCAGCAACAGCAAGAGCAGCAACAGCAAGAGGAGGAGGAGCAACAGGGGGAGGAGCAGCAAGACGTCTACTCACTTATGGATAAAGACGACCAGCAGCAGCACCACCTGCAGCAGCTGCAGCAGCACGGTCTTGTACCTGCTGCTCTGTCCCCAGCTGCAGCAGCAAAGAAGGGCCCTGTGTCTGCTGCAGTTCGTGCTGCACAGCAGCGCCTTTTGCTGCTGCAACAGCAGCAGAAGCTGCGGGAGGAAGAGGAGGAAAGGCGGTGTAAAGAGGAAGAAGAACTCAAAAGAAAGGCTGAGGAGGAGAAGAAGAAGAAAAGAGAAGAAAAAGAATTAAAGGAAAAAAAAGGAGTCACTGTAAAATCACAAGGAGGAGCAGCAGGCAGTCCTGCTGCAGATGCTGCAGCAGCTGAAGCAGCAGTTACAGCAGCAACAGCAGCAGTATGGACGTACAATTTCGGCGGCGACTTCAGGGGACTTCAGGGGCAGCTCTGCGTGCGCTGCCAGCAATACCTAAGAACGGTGGCGTTAGCACTTGCCCCATGGGGAGAGTGTATCCGACGAGGGGAGGATTCTATTGTGGAGGTAGGCAGGCCGCCCGTTCTGGAAGGCTAACCATCAGCCGGCGGATGTTGACGTTAGTGTCATGATGGAACAGGTGTATAGTCGGCGTGCGAAGTGGTGCACACTGAGGGACGGGCTGCGGGACTTCCTCGGGAACTCAGCAGCTGCTCCCTACTGAAGGTTGCATCAGTAGCTACCAGAGGGACACTTTGCACAGCAGAACGGAACACAACCTTATCGGCGGAGGTTGAGGAGTCTTTGTCTCGATTTCTGCTGTGAAGTGACTATGAGGGCTTAACTGCACTGATGACAACGCAACAGCCCTCTTTAGAACGGTTTTCGCTCCGGTGTGCAAGGAGTAATGAGCTAATCTTCACAACGTGGACACGGACTTTCGGCATCGGCGGACTTCCGGCTCACTTGCTTCACTCCGTCGCATTGTTACTAACATGAGGCTTGATGCAGTCGCAGTTTAGGCTTCGAATCAATATGGTTGTTAATTGCATTCATTAGAGTTTTATAGCGATAATCCGAGAGTAGGAGTTAGATTCTAGCGTGTGCACTTATTTGGTATAGGCTGGAAGCCGTCCTAAGCTGTGCCTACTTATCGTCGCATATCGTCTGGCTTCCTAACTACATCCTCTAACTACACAACTTCCCAGAGGTGAATACTTAAAATTACAAATCATGTTCGAGTCTCTATTATAAACAAGGGAAGTTCCCAGGATAATAGAACTGTGATCTGAATTGACTTTGATCATGGCTGGGTGTCAGCGCCCAACCTAGAGGATGACGGGGGGATGTCAACGGTGGTGGGACGGTCAGGAGCCTGGCCTATAATTGCTATCCACCAAAGTCTTAATTATAGGCATAATACTAGTGTATAGTAATAATTCTATTTCCTATTAAATTAGATCTCTAAAGTAGCCTACTGGTACCCAAGTATTGACTAGGTAGTACGTCACACTGCCGATAGTGGCCGCCGGCGGGGGTAATCCTATTAACCTATGGTTCCGCCTAAGGTACTCGATTCTTAGAATATTTAGCAGTATTAATTCCATTTCTTAGTTTCTAATGGCATAATCCTTCTCTTTATGGTCAATGAGCTACTAGAGATCACACCAGAGTCACATGGTAGTGCCTGTGCACTACACGTAGTGACACCGTACGTACGGCCGGAAGCACCATACTCGTGGTGCTGTTGGTAGGCCACTGGTAGAGCAACGATTCACCGTTTAACCCTTGCGTTCGCATTTTTGGTCGAATTTACAAAGGAAGGACACCTCTTCTGTATTACACAAGAACCGATGCACAGAAGAAGCATGCCGAGCAAGCGTGCGTCGATTTCCCGCCAACGCGCAGACAAAACAACGGCAGGAAACGAGCAATGGCGGTTGTAGTTGACCCGTTTATATGCGAAATACACGTTCACAGTTCGCGCCAACAACTAGCCTTTGTAGCAACCTAACAAGTATTATTCAGATTTCCTCAGGCGTACGCTTAACTCCACCACGTGTAGTTTTCACTGAGGGCCCGCCTCCTCACGAGTAAAACCGATGCACGAACGGGGCCTGATGGTGCTCTCGTTTGCTATTGCCCGTCATTTCAGGTGTATTTTAACTGTTGTATTCTCCCTATTTCAATAACTATCACTACACTAGGTGGCTGAGGCTCAGTCGCAAGGACAGCGGCTCCCAGCTGTGGATAGCCTCAGCTGGCGCCTTGCGCAGGCAGGGCAGATATGGTAAGTATCTTACATTCCTATGTGCATTTCAGGTGGTTCATAGGACCTAAATGACTTTTATTTTCCCCTTCTTTTCTACATTATCCTTAAGAACCCCCAGTAACGCCCACAGGGCTGGTGAACTCTCAACCGGGCTCCTTGCTGTCCTGGCTCCTAGGCAAATCCTGTCAGCTAACCAACCGCTCCCATTCCCATTATTAACTGCAGAGTGCTTGCGTGTTCCACTCGAGGAAGTCTGGTGGCGACTAAGACAAAAGAGCAGTGCACACGAACATGGGAAGCTCGGCCCTAGTAGGGGGCTCTGGAAGAACTTCTAAGTGCTACCAGTGAAACTTGCCCGTGAAGTAGAGGTAGTGGCTTTATCTTACCAGTGCTAAGATGGAGATGCAGATGACTTTTTACTGGGGCTACGACGCCACAATTCTTTTCCCGTGAGACCGCCTCCCGTCTTCAATTTCGTCTCCGGTTGTGGGTGGCTTCATGTGCACGCATGCGTGTAGAAACTATGGTGCATATCTGCCACTTCTACGTCTGCTACTTCTTGTTGTGCATTCCATTTGTTCAACTGCCTCCTGCAGATGGTGGGGAACATCAACTGCCCTTGATTTTTACCTGTCTTGCTTCTGCATCTTCGGCTTGTGCCTCGGCAGGTCTGTGGTGGATGCCCGTAAATAATATTCCTAATCGACATACAACTTTGCCCAGCTTCCCTTTTTCACGCGCTTTTAAAGTTGAATGGGAGCAATCTGGAACATGCACGCGGCCCCCTCGCCCGCATCAGTTTTACGTGAATTGTTGCCACCAGGGCTCTGGGGGGCAAAAACCTTACCGTCAGTGGTATGATAGGGCGTAATTCCAGTTTGTTTATGTGCAGTGCAAAAGTGAAGGCAATTTGCCGTGATATGCAACATGGGGAAGCCCGTTCTGAGGCCCCCGTGCCTCCGGTGACGCGGGAGGCTTGCTCGGAGGATTCTGTGGCGACGGCGAGTGGAGGATCAAGCGAGATAAACGGCCTACCACGTGTTATGACACCTTCGAGCGACAGGTGGCCAACAGCCCCACCGCTTTTGCAACCGGGGGGCTTACAGTCTCTTCCCAACTTGCAGCCCGGGGCCTGGACCCGGGTTCCTGCCAGCCGTGCGTACAATCCCCCCTTACCCTTTGCCTCTCTTCACTACAAATATTGTACCACAATAGTAAATGCCAGGAGTTGCGGGTTTTGTGTTTGTCCTGTAGGGTCAGAAGGGGAGAGCTGGCGCTGTTTGAGGGCTAAACCTTTGGCAGTTTGGTAATTTACGAGTTACACCCTTTAGAGCTCCATTGAATAAAGGACGAGACATTACTGTTTGCATGAAGTTGTGGATATGGGATCGAGGTAGCAAGGAAGCAGTCGTGCATGGATGCTACTCAGCATGTATTTGTATTGTGCTGTTGCCGATCGTTTGCGTTTTCGAATAACGTGCAACTAATGGCGAGCTGCACGTTATTCGAGGCATCCCCAGCAAAACATGTAGCTTGTGAGTTTCATCATTGTAATATTTGGGTGCTGCCCAAGTTTTCGGTTGTTAGTTGCAGGCCGTCGGTGGGGCTTCGTTGTCTTGGTTTATTCGTACGCACATTGCAATTTGTTGTGCGTTCTCTTTGCATTGCAGGGCTCTCTTATGCATAGCCGTGGCGATCGATTGGGGTATGATGCTGGTTTGCATGACCTTCAACGCGGGCCTTTTCTGTGCAGTTGTTGTCGGCGTCGCGACAGGCCAGTTGTTAACTGAACGCAGGGCAACGCGTGGGGCAGATTGTTGTTCTGGCACTGTTCACAGCTGAGAAAAAGGGGTGTGAATTCCGGACGTTTTTGCTTTTGCGGTATCTTTATACCACCCGCAACAGTTAGCCTTAAGTACGTACAAATCATAACGCTGAATAAGCGGTGGCGGAGACTAGTTTCCACACGAAACAACGATCCAACGATTCAACATGATTGATGTATTGTAAAAAGCGGCAGAACCATAGAGAAGGAAGAGCAGCTAAACAATATATCGGAGTGGAACAGCCATGGTCACAGGGCTGACATCATTTCCTGCACTTTCCCGTTGCAGATAGGTGGGGTGAAAAGCATCTAAACTAGGCGCCTTCAGCACCCCGCACTACTTTGTACCCAAGGGTAGCGATGGGCACAGACGAAGTCCCCTGTTCCCAGTTCAAGGGATGTGCAGCTCGCTGAGGGCTTGCTTTCATGATCATGAACACACAAATACCACGTTTTGCATCTGAAGCTACCCCAGCTGTTTATGTTGACGTGAAGCTTCTGGGTGTTGGGCAAGGGAAGTAATTTGTATGAAAAGGAGATGCGGGGGAAACGTCCTACCCCTCTGCTGTTCTATTTCTTTGCTGTTCTATTCTAGTGGCACGGCGAAGGAGCATATGCTCAACAACACAGATGACATCCCGGTCGTCTAAACGACTTAAAAGGTAGTGCATACGACTGCCCTGGTAAGAAAATAAAGTATTTCGCAAGTTTGCATTTCTCGTACGGGCGTCGGGGAGATACTGAGAACGACGCCGGCCGCTGTTGCTTACAGCTAGCTTCCCAGCAGCCCGCCCTCTTCCACCAGTGCTGGTGAAAGCTTTAGACGTACCCCTTACGATGTGTACAGTTGTAGGCGGCTGCTGTGAGCCAATGATAAGATGAAGGACGTACCACTGCACAGCGCACCGGCACACACCACCGCGTGTGTGCCTGCAGCTGTTCTGGGGAGGTGCATAGAGGCGCGTGGTCACGTCCATCATTTTGTATACGCCGGCTAGTGTGTGCCGGCTCTCACAAACCAACTGCAAATGAATACTGTGCACGGACACATGCACACATGCACCCAAGCATGTATGCGCAGATCGCCAGTCATGGCTTCATCTTTCCCAGCAAGAACTCGCAGCAACATTTGGAGAGCCTGTGCTTTTCGCTAGAGAACCCGCAGGTGGAATTAACTGTGCTGCAAGCAAACGTCTCATTAAGCACTTTATGGTGCCGCGCCGGTCACCAAGCAAATGCCTGAAGGCAAGAGAACAGAGGAGAAGTAGTGCATCGACCTGCTGAGGCACAATATTTGTCGTCCAGCATTCCTGCCAGCGTTTCTGTGTGCCTACGCAGGCGTCTTCGCTTAAGGGTTTGTGCCAGCTCACGCTCGATGTATTCTAGAAGCCATTTCATGTCAATGAGGAGCAGCTTCAGGGCTTTTGTCCACCTTTCGTCCTGATTTAGCTGTAAACGTATGCTGAATCCCCCCACTCGGTCGCCTGATCGCAACGACCAACACGCACACAAGCGCACCCCCCGTTGCTAGAAACAAAATGCCGCCTTTTTGCTTCTCTACAGCCTACCACTACAGTCTACCACTGATGGTTTCAGAGCTTAGGGTTCACGACGTGGGTACAGCTGACCCTCGATTTCATAAGGAAGTTCGGGGAAAGGAAACAAGCGGCAGATGGCTCTATCTTTGCTCCGGTCCTCCGCAGCCGCGGCAAGCAAGTCAGCCAGCTGCACCGCGCATTGTACACACACAAACATCCCAATGAGCCCCACATTCACACTTACCGCAAACCGAGCAGCCATAGTCGCAACAGCAGCGACAGTGGTGTCAGCAGCTGCAGAACAACGACGAGCAACTGCCGCCGCCATTCTAGTAGCAGCTTCTCCAAGTTACCTCTTTAACGCATTCCAAGAATGCCATCATTGCAGAGTCAAACCGCTTGTTGCTGTAAAAAAAGCGGCTCAGCCCGACTTCCCCCCCGCCGCCGTGGAGCGGAAGCACAGCGCCGTCTTTCTTTCTGCTCGACATAAACAATAAGCACGCTCACTTTAACGTTAATGATGGGGTGCACGAATCACCGAATGAAACCACAGTTTGACTACCTCAACCCCTGCGACAGGTGTATGGGCCCGGACCTCACCAGCATCCTAGATCCCAACCCTTGACACGAAACCCTCAACATATGCCCCGAAACCTAAACCCTAAACTGGAACACCGAAACGTGAGCTGGGAAGGTTCTTGCCTTATGAGAAAGGAGAACTGTCCTCTGGGCACAAGTCTATAGTTGGAGGGGTGTGCCTGACACTTCCGGTAGAAGACGTCGAGCAGCATGCACAAATATCCCCAGCCAGTATTCACTTCCGCCCAAGATGGGCACGAAGGCGAGGAAATCCGGCCTACAAAACGCACCAGAGCAGCACTTCTTCCATTGAGTTTGGGTCCATCTCCTGCGCTTCCAGAGTGGGCTGGTTCTCCATTTGGCTTGCTGTCGCCTTCCGTTTCTGTTTCACTTGTTCCCCATGGCTTCAGCCCACGTTCTCCTTGTCTACTTATCCTTGTGCCATCAGCTTTTCTGTGCGCTCTTCTTTTCACTCCCACTTTCACTTCAAATGCATACACCCACATCCCCCTTCTGTTCGCGAAAGACCCTCTAGACCCTCTGTTACGCGTCGATTGCCACGATAGGGCCCAGCAGCAGCAACTCCGGCCCTTGTCGCCTGGCACCAGCAACTATTGCCTACGCTTATTTGCACTTGTCGCATCCATCCGTGGCTTTGTCTCACCAATTCTGCATTTGTTAATAGATGGAAGAAACTTGTACGTCCAAATATGGAAGGCGTCAGTGACTACATTCAATCTCTTCAAACGCCGCAACTCCGTCCCGATGTACACGAATAAGCGTTCCATGGCCCGCCTTCGCTGGTCAAATCCACATGTAGTACACCGCAGAAAAACACAATCGTTTTGCAGTAGAAGAGCAGTTTGTCGTTTGCCGTCACGGGCAATACATGAGCTAGGGACATATCACAACAAGCCGCCTGGAAGCATATTAAACCGCCTATAGAACACGGAAGTCGTTTTCTTCTAATACTCAGGCATAATATTAAATAAAACTCCCGTAAATGCTTGTTTGTGCAGATATGAAGCAGGCTCTACAGAAGGCAACACTTGATTATTCATGCTCTGAAAATCGCGTAGAAGGCATTAGACTCGGCCACAGCAAAACGAACATGAAAGCAGGTTTCGCAGTTCACCTCTCCATGACGCATCATGCGGAGCCAATGGTTTGTGTACAGCAGCCAAAATTCAGCATGCCACATGTGCAGCTCCGCGAGCTCGGCGACGACTGCGCGCTTTTGTGCTTCTTTTTGGGCAGTCGAAGCCTCAATTACGGATATTTCCGCTTCTAATTTTCTTTCCTCTTCTTCCAGCTGCCGCAACTGTGCCAGCGTAGAGGTTGCAGCATCCGTTGCAACTTCCTCTTGGGCTCTCGCAGTGGATAGCCGCTGCAGCCTCCTCAACGCCCTTTCATATTTTCGGATAAGCCTCTTCTCGTGAGCAGTTGATGGCTCAACTTCAGCTATATCCGCATCTAAACACGCAGCACAGAGAGGATACATCATCCCTGAATCCGCTCCTACACCCTCGTCCACTGAAACGCTGGCACCGCTTGTGTCCGCTGGATCGGCATAGAGAGATGGAACACAAGAAGACAATGGGGATCTACAGCTTTCGTTGGCTGAAGGCACTGGAGGCTGCAGCTGGTGCTGCAGTTGATGCTGCAACGGTCGCTGCAAGGGAGCACATGTGGCAGCCCCATCGTCAAGAGGCGTTGTAGTGGCTCCACTTCGATGGAATTGCCCTTCATCTACACAGTGAAACTGCAGCGGCAGAGGATCTTCTGCATTTGCAGCCAGTGAAACTTCCGTCTTTGACTGCTTGCTTGTTTGTAATGTTGTGTTGGACGAATGGAAACTGCTATCCAGCACGACAACTACGTGGCGGGAGCAGTTCTCGCATACAAAAGAGGCTCTTGGGAGCGGCTGCAGCGGACTATTCGGCGACTCCATATCTTGCTTCCTAGAGGTCAAGATTCAGGTGTAAGGTCATCTCGCTTGCGCAGCTCGCGAGGGCACAACGGCCAGCGGTGTATCCTGCTGCAAGCAGACAGCCGATTGAAATGCCCTGCAGCGTTAATTCCTTATTAAAATGCATCCGGAAAACAGTCATTGCACAAGTAGCTAAGATCGCAACCATTAATAGACAGAGATTCCACGGGCACCCGTGCATGGCTTAGCGCGCTAAGAATGCTTGGAATAAGACGGATAAATAGAGGCATGACGCGTTTTCGGAGGGTTTTCCCAGCAATTGGTGAATATATGGGTTATATAATTCAAACGGTGCACAAAGAAGTACCACAACCGTTGCTGGGGCTGCCGGCGGCTCTGCCTTACGCTTGACTGAGGGCCCGAGTATTCTGGGGCCTTGGTTTATGTTTCTCTCCCTACTTAAGGTTCGACTTCCTTTGTTTGAACAGCAATTTCCCCTTCGCTTTCTTTTTTTACAGTGCATGTTGCCGCTGTGTAGCTCCAGACAAGCGCGCGTGGTGGTCGTCACCCTTTCTTTCCAGCCGCCTTTTGGCGGACAGAGAAGCGCAGTGCCAGTACCTTCTGGAGTACAGCGGTTTATGTACCAGCACGCCAATTTTTCTTGAGGGCTTGAGGTTTACTCCCTTTGGATTGGGCATCAGGGATTCCAGGGGAGCACAGCAGCGCGTTTAAGCTTCGTGGGCTCGCATCCCATCAAGAATGAAGCTCCCAGACGGAACGCCTTCTGCCCAAGTCGGCATGATGAACTTTTCTCCAGTGGCCAAGACCCCCCCAAAGCCTCTTCAATCCCGCCTTGTGCCGGAATGCGGACTCTCGCCCGATAGCCGAGCCGGTGTGCACAGTAACATTCAGTTGGAGGAATAGATGCGGCTGCTCCTGTCTAGCTTACATTGACGGAGACTTGCCCGATCCATTCTTTATAACATGAGCAGCTTGTGTGGACAAGGGGATCTTCTCACACCCCTCCACACCCTCTGGTCACAGGTGGTTTGTGTTTGACGTTAGCCCTTCGAGAATTCTCGGGTCAGGCTAACTACTTCATCTGCTGAGAACTACTGTGTTCCTCTGCAGGTGTGGGGCTGAGGCGAAGCGGCGGCAGCGCAAACAGCAGCACAGTAAGCAGTAGCACGAGTGGCCCTGGGGGCCGTGGCGGTACGACGGCGCGCAGCAGTTCGGGGACTCCGTCCGCGCGTTCGACTGTGATCCGCCGTGTCAGTACCCCGGTATCTCGTCCTCTCTTGAGCCTAGGGGGACTTCTAGGCAGCAACTCATTTCATACAGAGTACCGCGAGCAAATGAGCCCTTCCTGGTGGCTGGGGGCTGCTGCCTGCAGCTCTTCTTGGCTGCAGCTTTCGCCCCCTCCGGAAGTCATGGAGCTGGTCGAAAAAAAGAAACTAACTGAACAGTTCAAGACTGTTGAAGGCCTTATCGACAGAGCCGTGCGTTTACCTACCATCCTTAAGACACACTCTCTATACCATTCGGGGTTTTCGGTGTTCGCACTCGAGTCTGCTCACTGGCTCTGGCTGTCGCCTTGTAGCCGATTACCCTGGAATGCAGGGCTCTGATGAACAGGGCTGACAGACGGAAGTGTTGGGAATAGTGCTTTTACTTTAGGTTGAGCCATATTATGCATATGCTCACCCATGCCGTTGAGATGTAGGCCTGTTTTGCTGTCTTCTGTCTCCTTAGGACTATTTGGGGGCACTTAGGCTACAGGCCGATAGGCGGAATATCTTGCATCTTCTGGCTCTGGACGAACAGGAGATGCAGGCGTATCTGTGGCAGCCTCGCTTTCCGCGGATAATCGATTTGGTACTTCTCTTCCACTTGTTGTTCGTTTGCTAGACGCCCCTTTTCTGGCTTTAAATTCACTTGCAGGCGCTTGTTTCTCCTGGAGACGTTCCGCCTGCCCACTTGAAAGAGATATGGTCCCCACTTTGTATACATGCTGCTGTCATTTGCCCATCTTTACAGTTGTTTGTTTCCTTTCTATTTCCACCCGACGTCTAATTTTGCTGTGTGCCCACTGCAGAGAAATCGGACGGGAGAAGTACAGACGCGCCCACCTCCCCGCCACGCAAACTGCATCGTAAACCCTGTCAATTTGTGGTCAGTGCTTGGTTTTGCGACGACGACCCCTCGTACCTACTATAGGCAGCTTGAGAGTGCTTTCATGCTTCTGGGGGCGAACTACGACATCTTGTCATGCGGTGATGCCTGTTCCTTCAGGTTGCGTTTCCTGACGCTTTCACCTCCGCTGTATGCAGCCCATGCACCGATGGCCGCAGTGTCGCCAAAGACGCCTCAGACGGGTGAGCATTCTGGGGGGGAACCGGGGTGGTCACAGCCCCAAGAAACAGGGGAGGTTCAGGAGTATTGTTTGGGGAGCTCTGGGGAGCAGTTTTTGCCCATTTTGTTCGAGGACTCGGGGGGAACGGCGGAATGCGTGCCACCCGAGGAGCTGCTTACATTTGAAGAAGAGGCATTGAGAGAGGTCGCCGCCCATATTGAGGCCAAGCTCGCCCACGCACTCAGCTGCATGGTCCTAGCTTCAGCGGTCCGCAGCAAGGCCTCAGCAGTGCACCTGCAGCCGGGACCGCCAGGGAGGGGCTTAAACAGCGAACCCGCTAGGCCCTTAACACCGTCCCCAGTCACCCCAGTGGAACCACCGGCTGAACAGGAGCCTCAAGGACCAGGTGGTGGTCCATCTACTGCGCCATCAGCGGGCAGGCTCGCCGGCCCGAAGCGGCGTCGACCCAGTGTAACAGCAGTTAAAGGGGGCTCTCGTTCTTCTTCTCCCTTGCAGGTGCGGCGCAGCAGCAGCCCGGCTCGCAAGCCCCGCAGTGCGGGTAGCGCTGCAGCCCCTGGGGCCTCTGGGTCCCCCACTTCGCCCAGTACCTCTGCGGCTGTGAGGGGCTCAAGTAGGGAAGACTCTTCGGAAGCCGCACAGGCTGGGGTTGCCCCCACACCCACTGAGGATGCACCTGATATCGACCGCGTTGTAATTGAATTGGAGGACCTATTCACGACATACGGACCATCCCCATCGCTGATGCGCCACCTAAACTGCTTTCAAAAGACCCCTGACCTGCTGCGACAGCAGCTTCGCTGACAAGCACGTAGCGCCATCGCAGCGGTGCCCAGGTGCATCTGTTATATGCGCATGATCAGTTCTGATTAATGGTCACAGTTGTGGCTGCGGTGTGGGGTCCACACGTACGGTGTGCCCATGCGTTGAGGTGAATAATGAACCTATTGTACTGCAGGTACAGGTAAGCCTAGTATCCAAAAGTTTCAGCAGGTGGGCAGACAACCGGGGAAGGAGTATCCGTCGTCACTCAGTGCCAGTCTGAGGACCAGCACTTCCGGGTCCCAGACTCCAGCAGCGCGCATGCACATGGGGGTAGCAGACAGCGCACAGCCTGGCAGGCCCTCTCATTTTGCCTTGGGCTATGTTCATTGGGCACCCGGAGCAGCACTCTGGGGATATATGGTACAGTGTAGCCCGAATCAGTGGGCCGTAGAAAGATAGATGGGCCTAACCCTTAATCCCAAACCACAAGCTGATGGTCAAAGGATCAGGTAGCACCAACCGCATCTCGAACTCCTTGCCGATGGCTTGCCCCCATTGATGGGAAGGCCCGGCCTAGGGAGAAGGAATTTCCGTCGGTTTGCCTGTTGTCTGCATACTCCTGCGGGGGTCTTCCCATCCTCGGTTGTAGCTAGCTAGCTGCCAATAGCTGTGGCTGGCTATGGCACGGCTGCTGCTGCAGCCGTGTCGAGCTAGCCGTAGCTTAACGGGGCTAGAGGCAGCCGGCCGTTACTGGCTGTGGACCATTCATCCTCTCAGCTGTCCAATGAGCAGGTCGAGGAATTTCATTGCCTGGGCGAGTACGAAGCCGTCCGGCTGCCCCTGGATGGCCAAGGTGTCGCCTGCAGACCCAAACCGGAGGCCCCTCTTATTTCCCCTGGTAAGTAAAAACCACGGGCGCCCCGCACAGGGGCCAAGCAGCAGTATTAGCACTCTGAAGCGTGCGCTTCATTCTGGAAATTGGTTATCCTGACTCTCTGAGCAGGCCAGCCCCATTCCCCCATATAACACAAACAACCCACTGCTCACCCTGGTCTTTGAAGCCACACGCGTCGAGGAGCTCAACGGACCCATCGCAGACCAGCACGCGGGCCTTGAAGGCCGCGTTCTCCTTCCTGTGCAGCGAAACCAGCAGATCCACAAAGCACGACTTGGTTGCTGCCATCAGCAGAATTCCACACAGCCGGAAGAGGCCCTACACCCCCCCCCTCACTTGTTCAGGAGACTGGCAGTGCAGCTAGCCCCCTTTAAACTTTGAAAGCTGGATGACCGAATTAGCAGTGCTAATGGCTGGGGGTGCCGTGACCGTGGCCCTCACGGCGTCACTTACACCCCGGCCCACTTAGTTTTTCAAGCTGGAACTACCTCAGTGCACGGCCGGAACATCGGCGCGCCGTAAGACGACTTTAGCAGCGATACCGACTGAACCCTATGTTGTGGCACATTCCGCCGCTAATGTGGCAGCGCTTGCCTGATGCGGTGGTACTTGGGGTCCGTCGGATGTTCTTTGGCGTTGTTCACGTAGAGGCGGAGGGTGTTAAGGCACACAAGGAGCTTCTGGGGATCTTCCTTCTTGTAGCGTTTGAAAAGCGCATTGCTGTAGTACGCTACTTTTTCTTTGCCGCTCATCTTCGCCAGACGCTCCTCAGGGGCCGCATGTGACGGGTCCTCAGGCATCTATGCGCAGCACAGTCCACATCTCGATAAACGCGAAAACCCCTGTACCTCCCCTCTATACTCACCTCTTGCATCCCGATGTCTCCCTCACTATTTGCTTCCCTAGCACCAGCTGCCGCTTCACAGCAACTGCTCAACCACCAAGCAGTTCATACGCAACCCCCAAGCAATAGCTGCCCGCTGCTAACCTCACAGCCGAATCTGTCCCTATAATCTTGGCGCAGCAGCTCCCTCTGGCGTTCCCTTTCTTTCTTAGCCTCCTATACAGTGACAGAAACAAGCCCCGCCACAAACCCTCATCTCTAAGCAAAAATACCAAACACCAAGCCCCTATTCGTGTTCGGCTTCCGACTGTGTGTTTGTCTGCACAGCAGCCCCCACACGGCCAAACACCCGCTACATTCACATTAGCACAATCTAACGCCGAGGTTTCCTGAAACGGTAAAAGTAATCTCAACCGTGCAAAGAGCTGAAGTGCATGGGGAGGTGGTTAACTCTGTCTCAATTTTTTGGAGGTGAACCGTAGCTATGCAAACACATCCGAGATAAGTTTGAGGTGTGCGTTGGTCCACATATTTGTACATAATGCATAAATGTAGGTATATTTGCACCTCCTTCTCTCTCTGTAGTTGTTCTAGTGCCCGCTTCCGCGTCTCTTCCTCTAGCTTGGCCTGCTGCTCCAGCATGGCCTTGGACTGCTGCAGACGGAGCCGTTCTTTCTCAATAGCCTCTTGCTTTTCTCTCTTTAGCCGCTCCTGAAAACCATACCAACACAAAGCATGCCCGATACTACTGCTTTCCACCCTGCGTGGCCGACGCGAATGCATGCACATCTGGAATCTTGCAGCGAAGAAGGGTAGCTCTAAAGCTCGTGGTTAGCTGCTTGTGTGTCTGTAGACGGAGGAGCCTAAACCTTTAAAGATGAGTCGCAAGTTCGAAATTTTCTACTGCAGATCCCAAAAAGCAAACAAAGCCTGACCTCCCTCAACCTTTTCTGGAGTTCGTAGGCGAGGCGCTGGGCCTCCTCCTCTGTTAGAGGGGTCTTCTTAGCGGGCTTGTAGGCGGCAAGCTCCTCAGCAGTCAATGGATTGTCAACATCTGAATCGTCTTCGTGCTCTTCTATCCACGCTAATGCCGCCTCCACCGTGGAAGGACCCCCGCGAAGCGCCAGAAGCGCCCGCCCAGCCCGCGCCTCGCTGAAACCCATCTCTTGCAGTTGCCCCAATAGCTGAAAACCATTCAACACACAAAAGCACGTAGACACTCAAGAATTAATGAGTTGACAAAAACACACAGAGACACACCGAGGCAGGCAACGAGATGCACGGAAAGGTAGGCGATCGTACACACAAGCCATATAGAGTATGCTCTAAAGCCACCAATGCACGCGCTGTCCATAAGACCCCCGTTGGCAGATGCTTTCAAAAATCGACACTGCCACGACGCTGGTACAGAGACCACTAAAGATTCTCGTTCTGCAACTCCCGCTAGTGTCGCTGCATCCGCCGCTGCTGCTGCGGCGGCTGAAGGTGCTGCGCGTTCTTACGTTAACATCCACGAGGTCTGCGAGGGCTGGAGAAGTCGCATCTGCACAGACAAAGTCAGCACCGTTAAGAAGAAGTAAAGGCAGACTGTAAGTAAAAAGGTAAAAGAATGCAGAGCACCAGCGCTCAGCAGTAAACCAGACGCGGAAGTGCTGTAAAACTCAATTACCCTGGGCAACATCCACGACTTCTTTTGTGGGCTCAGCAGAATCATTTTGTGGTGCCAGTGAAGCATCGGTTGGCTGTCCACATGCCCCTTCGTCCTCCCCATCATTGGGCCTTGTGTCGTTCCCGTGCTGCGTCTCTCCGGAGTAATTCATCCTCCGCTGCCACTCACAGCTCAGGCAGAACCTTGACTCCTGCAATGTTAAGAAGTTGAGCACGCCTATACAACTTATTTGTACGACACGGTGACTTTCTGCCTTCCCGGTAAACCAAAAATGTGGCGATACAGCGGAAGAGCAGCTACCAGCTGTTCGCAGATGCCCCAGGGTAGATATTTCCTTGAGAGACTCTCGTGTGTAGCCCTCAAACACAAGTCACATAGACAGAGGCCACACCCCTCAAGGCGTTCAATGCTGAAAGAGCAGAGAAAACGCCACAAACAGAGGAATATTCTGCCGATGACCCTTCCAATGTCGCGCTGAACTCTAGCCCCTATGAGGCCTATGAATACTTTAAGGGTTAACAAAGGTAGGTTCCTCCGTAAAAAATGGAAAGATTAGCCTTATAGGCAGAAAACGACGGTATTTTAGTCGAGATGTCCGCAGGCAGCCTCTGGACCAAACGCCTTCTCACCAGCACTGCTCTACACAGACGGCAGAATCCCTGCTAATTCCAACAAAATGTGAACGGATTAACACACTTCATCAGCAAAAGTTTGAAGAAACAGACCTACGTCCCATTTTCCATGGTCGTCAGCGAACGTGCATGCGGTAGCGCCTGCCGCGACCAATTCCATCACAATGGAACAAAAGGGCGGTATGCACATATGACACGGATTGTTCACGAGCCCGGAGTCCCCTGATATTCATTTACTCCATCATATGCTAGAATTTTCCTCCCAATGCCAGCCTGTGATTCGAACTGCTCTTGGACTTACGTGGCCTCAGGCTTACTGAATACCCAGGTGTGGACGAAGGGGCAATGTACGATGTTCAAAGGTTAGTACTTTACCTGGCAAAACAGCATATGTAAATTTAGAATTGGCTCGTAAGCTTTCTGGGCAGTTCGTACACACTGTTTCGTGGCAGCTGCCACTGCAACTATCTTCTGTCACCAGTAAGCACCACTACAGCGGGGGGATAATGTTACAGATACACACTGTGGTACATTTGCAGCCTTTAGATCGAGTTTGCAGTTCTCTGTGTGGTTAACGTGTGTGAGTTATCCTACGACACCCTCGCATCTAACGTGGTGGCCCTATTTAAAAGAAAGCGCAGCCGGATGCGTCCCTAATTTACCAAACTCTGTGCGATGTTGACAATATTGTCTGAAGTGGGCACATGAGCTCTTACCCGCCCCTAGCAGGTAAGTGGTAAGCAAGTGGAAGTTTTCAAGAATTGGCTATCTATTCATACAGCAAAAAGGGCCTGCTTGTGTTTCCATACCGGGCTGTTGTTCACCTTGAGCGTCAGCGAGGTGGGTTGCCACTACTGTATGGCTGTATCCACTCTAGTTGCTCCAGGATCTTGGTCGGCTGAACTCACGGCAGCTGGATACTGGAAAAGTGTGTCAGATGCTCTAAGGAACTATTATTTTGGCTTCACTGCAGGTCACAGTAGCTCTAAGATAAGATCCAGGGCTCGCCCTGCAAACTCCAAGCGTCACCTAGTGCCTTCGGAAACCACCAGGTGTTGGCAATCGAAAATGACGGTAGCTGGTGCAGTTGAATCCACTTCAAGCCCTTGGACAAGAACACAGTGAAACAGAAGTTTCCATTGCATCGGGTTGACGAGCTTCCTGGCTGTCTTCCAGGATTCAGCAGCGCATAGATCATTAGACTTCGTTGCAACGTTCTTACACGCCCCGCTCCATCCCGATGGAAGGGACGAAGACTGCATTTCCTACAATCGCCGCCAAGTTCAGGCTTTCATGTTTAGAACATTTGGTCAAGTGAATGCATCTGCTAAACTTGAGAGGCATGGCATTCACAATTTGTCGTTCCCAAACAATGAGAGATGAATTTTTATATACACAGATGGCGTGTTGTTGTTCAGCGGGGCATGAGCACCTTCAGCACCTAGGCTGTGTGCAGCAACTGCTACGCAAGAAGTAACATTTCTCGAATGCACAACAGCTTATGCGAACAATTCATTTCTTACGGTTGTGAGTTTCGGCCTCACGGATGAAATTATATGTGGCTTTATGGAGAGCCCATTCGGAAGTGGCCGCTGTCCTACACTTTCGTGAAGGTTCAGAAACCCCTCGGCCACGAATCGTCCGGCCGCAACGTTATTCCTGAAGTCGATTGAATTGCCTCCCTTCTAAAGGACAAACTTCAGAAGGCGAATCAACCTGCTTGGCCCTAGAGAGGGGCTGCAGCCGCCAGAGGCGCCTTCTGCCACGTGACGTCTCCAGCATCCGCTTAAAATCCGATACCAGTGACATAGGAGTTGGGCCGCTGCCCTCTCTGCGAGCAAACGATTCGAAACTTCATCTCCTGATACTCATAGTTTTATGGAGAAACAACAAGAGAGCAGAAGCACCCAATAGATGAGAAAGAGCCCTAGGGAGCTTTATGTGGCGTAACACAGTATCGGTACTACTTATAGGGTGTGGAATGCATGGTTCAAGCCGATCTCTGACACATCTGATGAAGACGCTTCATGACTACGATGGCGAAAGGGTTGTTATGATACAACAGAGTACTTAACCCTTCCACGCGTTACTCTCCGGCATCCGTGATATACACCGAGAGGCCGTTGGCTGACTCAAAGTTAGATCTTGCCGTCCGAAGTCAGCCCCACACCAGCAAAGCCTAACACTTCCCAACGCAGTTCGCAGAAGCACCGGTATGCGTGAGGACACAGGAACGCTATCCTAGCAAGTACGAAGAACTCCACCCAGCAGTTACGTCTAACCCAGGCGACTTTACTTTAGTGGATTTCACTGCTATAATACTACACGGGCGCGAAGTGAGCGGAGCAGCAGAAACAGCCGGATGTTGCCTTGGCGTCGCAGCAGTAGGTGGGAATTACAACTCACAACAACCACCTTCAGGGCACATGAAGGCGTGTGTTGCGTGCATGAAAACGGGGGCGGATGTAACATGCTGTGCAATGTATGTGCGCAAATGTCTCTCAAGATGGCATATGAATCCCTATCCGACACAAGCAGGCAGTAGGCACACACGCACCACTTCTCAACAGCTGTCTACAGAGTTCATCATCATGCAGGTTCAATACAACTGCAAGCGCGTCACACAAGAGATTCAACAAACTACGGCGACACTCATTCTGCAAATACGCTGCTGGCCTTAGGTGTTGCTTCAAAATGAATATGAGGTTGCATGAACAGGCCGTGCAGCGTTAGTAGTCCAACGGTTAGGATACCTGCCTTCCAAGCAGGCGACCCGGGTTCGACTCCCGGCTGACGCAGTGTTTTCCTGCTCCGCAGTTTGCAGATGCTGCAAACTGCGGAGCAGGAAAACACTGAAAGTGATGAGTGGCTCATCACTTTCGAAATGACGAATGTGAATCGTTAAGCATCTCCTGTGGTTAGTCGGCTAACCATGGAAGGAAGGACTACCAAGGAGAAGGAAAACGTGTGGTAAGCTAGAGGCATCAACGCAGTAGATGCAAAAAGATTATGTCAGCTGCCGTGGCCTCTCCAATTAGCTGTTAGCTGCTGCTGTTGTCGGCCGCAGATTGGGGCGGCTCCCCGGGACTGCCACGGGCACGGTTCCCATTGTGTGTCTCTTCGGTTGGTACACGATGGCATACTGACGTCCGAAAATGAGAACTAGCTTTTTCCGGGTGTCCCGGTGCCCACTATCAATGGACGCGTGAGACAGGGGTCAGACCACCCGCATGATAAAGGCCTGCCACAAAACGGGAAGGCAGTAACTGTATTGTCCTTCGCTGTGCCGAGCTAGCCAAATGATTGTCCTAGTCACAGTGATCTAGTCTCACATGATTGATGGAAAGTGGAAGGGGACGCATATAAGGACCTGCGCTTGGCGTCCCCTCAACAAGAATACCTTCTACTGCGAAACCACACGAAAGCACGCGCAAGCTGACTTCCAATGCTCCAGCTAGCTCCAGGCAGGCGTCAAATGCCTACATGGACATGAGTAGTTAATATGTACTCATATATAAGCACATACACAGACCTCTGCCATGCCCAGGAACATGCGGATTCACCCGCATGATGCACCGCCTAACGGCGGGCGTTGTGCTTGAAAGCGTGGCACCAGCACTGAGCCTAGTTGTTTCCAGAGACAGTTTTTCAAGTGCTTATAGGAATATCATTGACTTCAGCTGATTAAGCATTTGTGCAGTTCCGAAAGAAACTGCACAAAGACCCGCCATGTGCTGGTGACATCCCGTGGAGCGCCACAATTTGCACTAATGTTGACTCAGGTGGCTGTTGCTGAGTTATTTCTAAGGGCAGGATACTGAGTAAGCAATATTTTCAACATAAGGTAGGCTTTCTGCTGAAAAAAATGGCAAAGGTGTTTTGGAGGACCAATAGGGGGGGGGGTGGTCACTAGGTAGCGGTCGGCGGGAGTCGGCGTGGTGACCAGTCTGCGGTGTCACCCCACACGCAGCCCACAAACATCCAGAAATACCATACTGATAAGCACATGTTTACAAAAACGTTAGCCTTGAGCTGTTGCTTTTAGTAGAGCATCCAAAGGCCATCGGCAAAGAGTTCCCACAGCGACCCAGTGCCCACCGGACTTTGAATAACCTTGCCTGCAATTCCTACCTGACGCAGCTGCCCTGGCTGGCCAAGCAGTTGCACGTGCTCCAGGGACAAGAATTTCACATCCGAAGCGTCAATATGAGTTAAGCAACAAGGGATTTAACGCTATTTTATGTGCTGTGATTGAGAAACTCTCTGAACAACCCCATGCGCATTTCGGCGCGTCGGCGTTGCTATATGCAAAAGACAGTTTGCCCAAACAGCATGCTGCAGACGGATATAGGCTTAAAAGCTTTTTGTTTGGATATCAGTGAGACAATCCAGCTTGTTGCTGGATGTTTTCGAGAAGGTCTAGCCCCTTGAAATTTACAGGCAACTGACGGCGTCAATGTGTGTCGATCCAAACGGTGCCTGGCTTGAAAAATTGTGACGACCTTGTCTTTAAAAGGTCCCCTTCACTCCTTGTCATCTGACGAAAATGCGCATTTTTGCTTGGTCTGATCTCCATCTCGAAAGCAAAGTAAACTTTGAACTTGTCAAGCAGTTTTGCTATTTGAACAAGAAACGCCCTGCATCTACGGAAAATCGGATCATCAGCGGTCAAGGCAGCTCTAACGGAAATGAATGGGACATTGTCGAATCAGGAATCTCTACAGATGCCAGTGCTGGAGGAGAGGCACCTGTGTGGCCACCACTCGCTGGTGCCCTGTCGAGCAACATAGGACAGCTGGGGGGAGTGGTGACGAAAACATCTTCACCAGTCAACGAGGACTTTGCCAATGATGTACTGATCCTCGCTGGAGATGTGCACCATGAGTTAGAGGGTTTGAAAGACTCCCTTAACCTTTTTTGCTCAGTTTTCGGCCATGTGGCCTTCGTACCGGGAAACCACGAGCTCTGGGTGACGCGCAAGGATAGAGATTTGGGTAAGTGGGAGTTAATGTTAGAACAAGTGACAGAATTGTGTTGAGAAAGAGAACAGTAGTTGCTTGCTACTCATGACTGGCCTAAAGGCGGGCAAAGTTCCTCACCATCCCCTTTTCCTCCGTAGTATTCCCGCATGACTGGCAAGCGGGTGAAGTGGAACCGCTTACGTGTGTCTAGGCCATCTCTATTGAGGAGCTTTCACTTTGCAGTTTCTCTTGTGCAGGTATAACTGACAGCCTGAAGAAGTTCGACAGTATCCTGCGGCTGTGCGAATCTCTGGGAATCCACACCAGCCCGTTTTTCCCGTCCAGGAAAGTTCGTCTAGTCCCCCTTTTCTCATGGTACGACGAATTTGACCCCCACTTTCGTCGCGTAGCCTTGTACGCACATCAACCCCAGACGGCGCTTCCACGTGCAAGCCAGTCTCACCCTGGGAAGACAACTCAAGGTATTTCCCCAGACAACAGCCGAGTTATTGGTTCTAAGCTCCTGCTATCTCTGGCTGAAAACTGGATGGACTACACTGCCTGCCAGTGGCCACTGCCGCTCAGCAACAATGATCCCAAGTCGAGCGGCAGGCTAAGGAGAGAGTACAGCAGCCTTGGAAGAGCTGATCCAGAGGCAACTCTGTTTAGGCGGTTTAGTGGGATGAGTCTTGGCAAGAGTAGGCGATGCACGTGCCGCTCCACCAATGGGTCCGGTGCGTCTACTGCTGCCGGTGTTGGAGCTGCTGCAGCTGTTGCTGTTGGAGGGAGGGAGACCTCTGGACTTCCTGGTGGGTTGGCGTGGGGAGCTAACGCCTCTTGCAAGCCTTTTCATCGCAGATGGTCTGTCGAGGAGGCACAGAATATGCCGAACTTGGTGTTGCCCAAAAGCACCCCCCGGCGGTTTACAGATGCCTTGGGAATGCCTTTGAGTCTTTCGGAGTTCTTTGCAGTTGAAAATGAACGCAGAGGCTGTTTCTTGCGCAACCGCCAAAGCCCGTGCAGAGGAAATCTGCGGCTTGATAAGAATATACAGAACAATAAAACTGAACCCGCCGTCTCAGATGTGCCTGACTGTGCATGTTGTGATGGTCTACCACGATTGAAAGTTGGCCACACCGGATCCTCAGAAAGTGGTATTAGCTCGCAAGCCACCGATTCTGAGATGGATGTGGGTTGCCCATCTCCAGAGGGTACTTGTGGAGAGGAGACTACCTGCTTCGAGAACCCCACGGTAGTCATTACTTTTTCTCACTTTTTGCCTCGCGCGGAACTGGCTAAGCTTTATCCACTCAACCCTGGAGCGCTGGCGTATGTTATGGGATCCACACGCATCGACGAGCAGCTCAGGCAGGCCGAAGGCTCACTGCATATTTTTGGGCATTCCCACGTCAACATCGATCACAATATCGAGGTATGGTCGACAAGTTTTTTCATTGAAATTCCCGCAATCCATAGCCCTTAGTCTAGCCAGTATTTCCCTGAGGGCAACTATGCTGTTAGTTTCTGCTGATTTTAACTCTTCAGCCATACGCCGCTCTAATTGCAGCCTGCCATGCAACACGTGCAGTGCTCGTGTGAGTGCTCGTTGCTCAGGGAGTCCGTTACGTCCAGCACTCTCTTGGGCGCCCGTCTGAGCAAAAATGGTTTCCTGCTAGGCTAAGGCCTAAACTCGTTTTCAGCGATGGCCTTTAGACTCTCCGAGTCAACAATTTCCGTTGGGTGCTTCGGACTGAATGCTGCTTGGCCGCTTGGCCTTCACTCAACCACATTTTCCCGACTGCTCGATTCCTCCCTTTGGCATAAGTCCCCGTGAGCGGCGGATCATCGAGATTTCCTTGACAGTACCTAGACGTTCTTTTAGTGACATGATGCCAAGTTGCTATCGTTTCATTGCCGTCTCCCCGAAAGTGTTATTTCCACTATCTTGGATCTATGCTTGACTGGGTTGTTCTCATGTTCGGCATGATATGCTACACTACCTCCCACTTTTAGCGGAACACTTGGGCCACCTGTGTCATTTGCCGAGCCTTGCGGACTTGTACAAATGTGTTTTCATTCCCTCCCCCTCTGCAGATGAGGGAGTTAAGCTTGCCGGGCCAATCCTGGCAGGCTTCAGTAATGCCTGCCAAGATTGGCCCGGCAGGCGTGACTGACTTGTGTTTGGGGCGCCGGCGCTCTGATGTCTACCAATCGAGCAGCCCGCTATGCAGTCCCTCATTTCCTGATAAATCTCTGCTGGCAGGTGCAGCAAGAACAACAAGCACTGCCGCAGGTGCAGCAGCTGCTGCGCTGTTTGTCATATTATCGAATGGCTCGCTGCTCCCCTTGGGGGGTTGCAGCTGAATGCAAATTAACCATCAACAGCCGCACTGTGCGGTGGCGTTGTTGTTGCTCGCAAGTGATCCGTCAGCAGACGCGACGCCAAAACAAGGTGCTGCTGTCTGTGAAGGAATGCTATGTGGCATTGCATTAAGTGCAGGAATTCTACGTGGGCTAGTAATAAAAAGTAAAGAGAGTGCATTGGTAAGAATATTAGTAGGATACAACGTAAGCATGAAAATAGTGCCGTAGAGGGCGAGCCTAAACTATGTAGAGACTAGGACTTGGCTGGATTGGCAAACAATGAATCTTAATGATAAAAAGAACTTCAAATGAAACCAATGCTTGCACCTAGAAATAATACAGATTGTAAGGGGGAAGGTGCACAGTGTTTCCCCCTGGCGAACTCACTGGTTTGAGCTAGGCGTATAGTGGTTGCTGCGTGTGTAGGAAGCAGTCAGCATTCTCAATTAAAGTTAATACACCTATCATGTTACCGTATATCGTGTAAAAGCTCGGCTTGGTTTAGTGTAGACACTTGAGAAGGAATTTCCAAAAGCATGTACATTTTTAGCACCAGATAACTATTTTCTCAACCTCAGACCTTGAGTGTTCGCACATTGTGGAGTACACATACGCATGTGTAGAAACAGTTCGAGATGCTGGCTGATCAGTACTGGTTACTAGTACAGCTGTATCTGCCCCTACCCAGTGTTTGTGGAATGCAATATTTAAATGGTACGTATGTAACTATATTTATGCATGTTCAAGAATGTTGTTTACCTTTGATGTTAAAATTAGCCAGAAATGACTCTTGTTTAGATATGCACCCCAGTAAGCACTATTTTTATTTATGTAAATATTTAATTACATGAATATCCATTGGCTTATATTGATGAGACACCTGTTCACGCGCATAATTGTTTATTTTAATATGGGCGTATATGGCGATTCCCTCTGTCGTGATGCAACGTTACAATTAAAATTTTCCTGCAAATTATTTTACAGATTCAAATGATCTTATTTTGACTAGTATCACTACATTGTTGAATTTTTATCATTCTATTGAAGAACTTTACCCTGGGAACTAAACTCCATGTCATTTCACAGAGCAGTGCTGTCGTGATAGCATTCTTCCTGTGACTTTTACACAAGCTGCTCCTTCTCAACTTCCTTTCTTTTAGTGCTGCGGCTTGAAAAGAGCTATTGCCTGTTTGATTGCATTCACTGATTTTGGGTGCAACAAACTTTACGACTAGCTATCTCGTACTCTTTCAAACAACTTTGCAGCTGCAGCGGTTTTCAAGATATCTACGTCGAAGTTGCTGGTGGCAGTCGTGACGAAGAGGCCGCCCAGGCTCGCCAAAGGGGCTTCATATGCCAAAATAAATGGTTGACCTGCGAGCGCGTAGTTCTGGGCAGAGTTCATATGGTACCATTTGCATTTGCGAATTTAAAGCATGAACGCAGTCTCAAGAGGCCGCAAAAATGCAGGCCCCGCGCTGATGGGCAGATGGATGGAGCCTCCGGCATAGCGACCCACACCACACATCTAAATCTCGGAAGCACCTGAACCAGCAAGCGCCGCAGCTATATTAGACTAAACATAACTAAAGCATTTGGGGTCCTTGAAGCGGCGGTGTTACATTTCATGCTCTTCGCCTTCAGCAAGTTCTCCATAGGCCTGAAAATAAAAATGCGGAGCATGCAGTCTCAAACGTTTCTATGCAACTTGCCCAGCGGAGGTAGCGTGGATAGATGAAAAACTGGCCTATTACTAACTCAAGTGCTCATAAGGACTCACTTCGCCGCTGTCCTCTTCGATGGATTGCAGATACTGCTTGGAACCTGACCCGCGCTCCAGCTCTCCTCTCTCGGCGTCTGCTGGCCGGGCTGGATTGCCGCTGCTCATTTCGTTTTGTTCAGCTTCTGCTGCATTAAGAAGGACGTCACACGCTCCCAGAGCACGCCCTGCAATAACCAGCATGATTGCAATGTACCCTTGCCACCCAGGGGTTCCGAACGTGACGCCGATAATGAAAACGAAGAAAATTGACAAGACCTCAAGGAACCGCCATGGGCCTTGACCTGTTCTGCGGATAAGGCGGTTGGAGACGATATTCTTCAGGAACGGAAGGGCTCCGACAGTAAACAGGCATCCCCAAGTCTGCCAGGTGTAGAGTGACTCGAAATTCATTGGCATGGCACTAAGCACAGAACCCTCGCCGCAGATGAGCATCAACACCGGGAGAATGATAACAGAGATAAAATGCTGGTGGTTGTGCAGGAGGTTTCCTTTGCCTTCTACTTCGTGCATCACCTTCTGCAGGAAAGCAGCGCGGAAAGCAGCGGAGAAGATCGCGTACAGTATAGCCCATGGCAGCACGTCAGAGCCGACGGTTTTTGAATCGGTGATGCCCAAGAGGAAGGCTGTGAACAACAGGCCAACTGCTTGCCAACGCATTGGCATGTATTCCTCTCCACAACCCACGAATCGGGTGACGTGATGAAGAACGACCGCAAAGGCAACGACGACCGGAAGTGTTGCAACGCATTGCACGCGATAGAGAAGGACGTTTGCTAGAACCAACATAAGAGCGTTGACAATTGTAGGCACAAACAACCTTCTGAGGAGTCTCCTGTCTATTTCAACTCTTGGGAAGTATGCCAGCTTGGGGTATTCCTTGCCAACCTCGCCAAGGCACCAAGCCATCAACAGGCCCTGGGCCAGCTGCCACCAGGTAACGAAAACCGGGAAGGGGACCACATCGAGGAAGAGACGATACACCACAAAAATGTTCGACAAAGTCAAAATCAAGAACAAGATTTCCGACGTCAGAATCTCAGGATCTGTAAGATAACGTTGGAGTTCGTGCCAAGCCGGCATTCGCAGATCGCGGAGAGAGGCCATTGTGTCAGCCTCCGTCGTCAGCTCACAAAGAACAAGAACAATGGCCCAAACAGTTTAAGAACAATGGGAGGTATTGACTCCCTGAAAGTTATGAGTTGTTGCACTGTTCATGCAACGAAATGATCGCATCGACAGCCGTCGCTTCGCAGCAGTCTTGCAGCCGACAGCGCAACCAGGCCGCCGAAGGCTAACTGCGGAGGGTGCTTGCAGGGGAGCTTTGAGCATCAAACCAACAGCTCTATATTGTTCAAGTTTTTGGTGTTTTCTGCGGAAGCGTCTGATGAAGAGGTACGTGACTTTGTTTTCTGCGAGCCACGACGACGTTCTGTGCAGCAGGCAGCGGTTCCTCTAGCGGCGGCCCCCATTGGTCGGCAGCCATCGGTCACAGCGGGCTAACATCCAGAATTTACCCTTCCCACAAATACTACTCTTCGACAAAAAGAATACGTGTAGTCTTTCAACGGACTTACTTTGCCTTACATGTCGTCGCACAGATTTATTGTTGAGCTTACTTTGCAATTTGGCAGCACCGCTAGATCGTTCCGGTCTAGTGGAACACCGGTCAAAGTGACTCGGCACTAGCGTATGCAAATTTTTGCACGATTATTAAAACCTTGACAGGAGAGACATTGGGAGAGTAACTGCCAGCAAAAGTATCTCGCTAGTTGCCTCGCCGAAGCAGTGTACAGGACATAGCCGGTGGCTTGAACCGTTTACACACGTAGTTGTGAGTTTCACGAGGCCTGAAGTGTTTGCATCAAAAAGTAATCTCGCTATACTCTACCAACTAAATTAATTGGCTCTGTGTCGGGTGGGAATCCACCCCAGTTTTTACTCACGGGGTGTAATGTCTGCCGACAAGCTGAAGGCTGGTCACCACCGGACCTTGGCGTCTCAGCTCTAGCACTTTCTAAGATGGAGGGTGCTTTCGATCACTCGTCCGGGTTTTCTTGGCTTTCATTTGGGACTAACGCTGTGTAGAGGCTGCAGGAAAGTTGGCTATTCTCCAGCTGCTTGTATTTCCTCAAAATGTGCAGCCTATCTGAGTGCTTTGAAAATCAAGCTCCTCTGCGATGTAACTTCTTTTTCAAGAGCAGTTAGAGAATGCAGAAGTTTATAAGGGCTTAGGGAGTCCTTGAACCTAGACGGAGACCACCTTTGGACTCAAAACCCACTAGATGGAAAAATTCCAAGGAAGGCGCACTGTGGCGCACTGTGGTACAAAAAAGACCGGTGGCAGTGTAAGTATATATGGATATGTCATGCGTTGAGGCACGTCTTTCTGCAACTCTTGCTACGACGCAACCCCAAAAGGAAACATGCCAGTGATCCCTTTGGTGCTTGCACCATAACCAAAGACAAATGTTTAGCACTGGCTTGATTCTTAGTAACCAATATGGACTTCAGTCGAAGTAAGTGCATCTGCTTCGGATACATCAGGATAAATATGCCCCGTTTAGCCCCAAACACTTCCCCCCAAAGCTTCGTGGGTACAGTACACGGTACACCGAGACAAGGCAAACAGGATGGGGCAGGGGCCAAACCGTTCTACACAAACGTAAATCCAGCGAGCAGAATCGAAAACAGCGTAACGCGCGTTGTAGAAGAATACCAGTGTACCAGTGCTAACTGGTAAAGAGCCCCCGAAAAGACACTTCCAGCTGGGACGTGGGCGCGCGTTGTAGAAGAATACCAGTGTACCAGTGCTAGTTGGTAAAGAGCCCCCGAAAAGACACTTCCAGCTGGGACGTGGACTTTCGTATAATCATTCAGTCGCTACCTAGCGGTAGTTGTCACACATACCTTGACCCTTTGGCCACAAGTGCAATTTTAATTTCTGCTGGGGGGCCTTGAACCATTAGTACTGTACGCAGTCGTGCTTGCAGGCGTACGAAGAGGTATAGCGACTCTCTCTTGGTCTTCAATGAATGACGGGGAAACAAAACCTTTGCAACCTCCCTACTTTGAAAAACCCGGGTATGCAACATAAGCGTAACATAAGAAGTGGATGGGCTACATAGCTCACACCATGTGTAAGACTGCTTACGACGTAGCAAAAGACGTTGCTCAGATCCTTCTTCCTACGGAAGAAGGGATCTGTGGTTCCCTTGGAAGGAGCAACATCATCCGAACGTTCCCTCGGCGGGAAGCCTCTCTTAATAGTTGAGATGTTGTCTTGAACTAATGCTGTCTGGCGATCTTTTCCTACGGGCCTAATGTTGGGTGTCAAACTGTACTGTGACTAGATTATACGCGCATGCGGAGGGGACTGCTTCCGCAAGGCAAGGTGCCCTTAAGTGTCAAGCCAAATTTATGGAATATCGTGCTATATGATACAAGCAACTTGCACGTCCACAGAAATTAGTTGTGACATCGCCCCTCGCCGGAACGCTACTCCCGTTTGTCTGTTGTGAACTTATCAAAGTGTGGGTGGCCTCCACGCCGACCGTATGCATCCATACTGTTCAACGCTATAGTGTCCCTGGATAGCAATTGTTCCTCATCTCTCTCTTTTGAAGCATCCTATTCTCCTTCGCAATGGCTCCTCTAACAGTACGTCATTCAACCCCGTAAAATAATGGGCCTAGGGTAAAACCATATGACTTGTGCCTCATGCCGAAATGAAATTCTCCGCCAGTTCAGAACGAATTTCGAAGACAGTTGAGGACCAAGCCGCTTGTAGTAGCTAAAAATGTTCACAGCGCTCTGTTTTATCTGTGTTTACAGCGAGACTCTTCTTGAGGGAGAGAAGTTTGAGCGACAGTCAGTATGTTACTCACTTCAAACTCAGCATACCCTTAGCTGCCCTGCCGTTAACAACAGCCTCTTCTGAGTGGCCAGTTCCACAAATCTCGGGGTCAGCTTAAAAACGATGAGGCCTTCTTGTTTCCACTGGGTTGCCAGGCTCTAAACCCGTTTCAAGGGGGAAGTAAGTTGGGTTGCAATATTGCAACCGGCAGAGCCAAAGTGTTTCTTTAGGCCTTGCAGGCCACCTCAGCCACAAAAATGTGTGAACATTAGATCATGGCATGGCCTGCACTGTTAATCAAGTGGATGCGTCCGTCGCAGGTCGTCCTTTAACGGCATCCAGGATCTCGCGGTACTCCCTTACGAAACAAAACACACACGCACTGCACATGGCAAGTAGCCGTTCGTTTGGGACTGCTGCAACCTGCTGCCTTGTGCGGTTAGGTCATCCTGGTAGCTTTGTCACATGGTCTATCGCAACACGTTGCAACCCTATATAAAGGGGTATCATCTCAAGCGCCTCACGGTCTCGAATAGTGGCTAGCATTTTGGAGGGAATCTGACAGGCAGGTAGACAAACATCCCCAGGAATGCAAAGCTTCCACCTTTCTAGTGCTTTCACATTTCGTTTAAAGTGTCCTCCGTAATTTGATTTGCCTAGTGCCAAATGCGGCGTTCGCTACTGATAAATGACTCAAAATTAGAGCGCCCTCTACGGAGTGGCTGAACTAACGCTTCCCCATCAATACACCTACTGACATGCACTGACTCTTCAGTTTTCGATAAGTTTTCCATAAGTGAATTAGCTGTTTAAGCACTTTCCCACAGGCTGGCATCGCTCCCTGTGATGTATCATCCCTACTTTCACTGCAGCCTCACAAAATATGCTACTTTGTACTGTCCCAGTCCTACCTGCTATGAATTTGAACGGGTCAGCTGGCCGCTTCTTGATACATTCTGAAAGCGCTCTTCGCAGCGCATCATGAAACTCCTGGCTAAAGCTTTGGCCGTGAACTTCCATTGCTGTCGTGGGAAGGACAGTACAATATCGGAAAACAGCAAGGAGTGCCTCCTGCGACAAAAGTAGTGAAGTGCTACCTGAATCATTGTGTGTGAACCTAACAGCAAATATGCAGTGTGCCTTCTGTAAGCGCCCTACCTGCGTGCGTCTGCGTCTTGGATACTCACAGTGTACAGCCCAAGGCGAAGACTATGCAGCTGTGGTCCAATCCTCTTAATGGTTCCTTTATTCCTTGTTTGTCCACAAGTGTTCAATTATACCCGCTAGTTTCCGTATAGTAACAAAGCCCCTGTCAAGACTCCACCGCCCAAAGGGGTAGGCCCAAGGAAGGGCAACTATATACTAAAACACCTGAGAGGTCTACTGTTACTAATCCGCAGATGAAAGCTGAAAGAGGGGGTTGTTTGTATTACTGCAGAAGCATCCTAGCAGCGCACGCTGTGCACGGGTCGTGAATCGCAGGGCTTAAGGGGGCCCTGATGCAGCACTACTGAACACAGCTGTTTCGCAGAGTAACTGGGCTGTAAATCTATAATGCACTATTCTCGAAAGGATTTTTTTTTATTTTTTGAGTGCACAAGTTCTCATAGTAGCCGATCTAAAGACGCAGCCCAGAGAGGAGCTCCGCAGCTATAGTATGTAGCCCAGCTGAACCAGAGCATCGATGCTTGGGAGGATAGCGGCGTTCTTGAGTCCGCCTCTTGGAACTACGTACTCTTCTGCTTTGGCTAGAAATAACAGATATAACCAAACACTTCAGTATTTATAACGTGTTAGGCCCCCCTCATTTTCCTCAAGTGGCCCCGGTCGTTCCTCGACATAGCCTGCTGGTCCACAGGCTGTGCCCGCCTTTCCTCGGGCATGCTTGCGTGCTCTCCATAGCGTTCATTAAATTAATGCTTATTTGATGTGACGACGGCTACGGTGGCTTTTCTGTGCGGCTACATACTAAGCCGAGGCCCATGAAATAATGATTTGCCGAGAACAACCACAGGTCGCCCTGAACTCCGGGCCAGAGCATTTTGTATGAGCGTTCTCAAGTCTACCAGAGCACACAAGGTTGCATGAGTTGTTACAATGGAGGTTCCAGGGGAAGGAGGGGCCCCTGGAGAGGCGGTTAGGGCAGTGGACGACACCTTCATTTTGCCGTACTTCCTCGACGAGGTACAGAGGCAGGATCTGCACTCCCCAAGCCCCCTCAGGAGTACATACAATCGAGAGCGACGAACTTTGCGGCCGTCAACGTGCAATAGTTTTGTTGGAGGCATATGTAGGCCCCAGGAGCGGCCGCTGGCAGCTGCTGTGCAGAGGAGGCGGATTACCTCCGCCGCGCATTCTTTGGGCAACGGCGGAGCAGCTAGCGGGGATAGTAGAGGAACCTTAAAGCATGCCGAATGGTTAAGGACTACTCTTCAGTCGGCTCTCAAGTCCTCGGACACCTTGCCCCTGTTAAACCACTTGCGGGCGTTGACGTCCCGGGTTTTTAGCGAAGACAGACTGTTCAAAACGCAAGCTTCGCTCACCGCCAAGATCAGCTTACAACAAGCGAAGATGGGGGTGCCTCAGCTAATGCAATCGCTGAGTGCAGAGGAGGCAATTCGGCTTGCGTGTCGTTTGGCCCAAGAAAACTCGTATTTGGAGACTTTCGTTTCCACTGACGCCCGGGTACTGCAGAGTGCAGCGCTGGTGAAGGCACAAAGAGAGCGCGCTGAGGCCCTAGAGAGCAACAGGCGGCTGCTGCAGCAGGCGGAAAGGGATCGGCAGGTTATCGTAGAGCTGGAGATGAGGAGCCGCGCATTCGCCGACGCGTACGCGTGGCTCACCAGTCACAGCAGAATGATTCACGCCAAAGACGCCCCTGCACTGGTGGCCTTATGGCGCAAGAGAGTCGCAGGAGCAGCTGTAGCGGGCAACGGTCCAGTGGTGTCCGACTTCAGTAAGAATTTGGCTGAGGCCTACGTCGCCGCCGACTCTGAAGAAGACACTGAACCGTCGTCCGAAGACGGAAGTGAAAAGAAGAAGAGGGAAGACCGCTTAATTGCCGCAGAGCTGCGGGAGGCAGAGGCTGTGAGTGAGGCGCGACAGGCCCAGGCCCGTGCAGCCCTGGCGGAGGCGAGGGCAGCTGCAGCAGAACAGGAGCTTTCCGTTGCAAGGAGCCAGCTGGCGAGACTTACCAGCGCTGCTGCCAGTTCTGCCGCTGCGGCCGCTGCGGCCGCCGCCATCCCATCTCCTCCCACATCTCCTGGAGGGGGGAGACACGAGCAGCTGCAAGCGGCTTTAAGAGATAGTGAAGAGAGAGCAGCGGCAGCTGAAAACGAATGCGCTCAGTTGAAGAAGACTGTGGAGACCCTCCAAGCTTCCCTTGACCTCTCAGTCTCAGAGCAACACCGCCTTCAGCACGAACTAGCAGTTGCGGTGGGAGGTGCAGAGGCAAAACTGGCTGCACAGATAGAACAACACGCAGCGGAACGGGCACAACTGCAAGCGCAGTACTCTCAGGAGGTAGAAAAGGTGAAAGCATCCGTTCATGAGGGGGCGACACTCCGGCGAGAGCTCGAGGAGACACGCAAGCGGTGTGCCGACCTAAGTGCTCAGCTGGCGGCAGCAAAACAGAAAGGAATAGGGGAGGGTCAAACTAAAGCTGCTTTTCCTGGGGGCCTAGCCTCTCCTTCTACTTCTGACATATCGACTCTCACCTCGGAACGCGACAGCTACAAGGCCACGGCCTTGCGACTGGAAATGGAGATCAAGCGCCTCAGTGCGAGAGCAGCGGAAGCGGCACAACTGGCGGAAGCCGTCGCTGCCCTTGAAGAGAAACTCAAAGCGGGGGAGGAGATCAAGAGGGCTTACGAGGCCCTGAAGAAGGAAACACAAACGCTCAGGTCTCAACTGAGTGAGCGACTGAGTTCACCCCCCGCATTGAAGGACCCAGCAGCTTGCAACAAGCAGACTGACAGCACCATGATGGAACGGGACACTCTTAGGAGAGAAGTTGAAGCTCTACAGGAACAGCTGTCGAAGCTGCGGGAAGAGGCCAAGTCCGTCAAAACGCTAGAAACGGCCCCACAGATGCCATCGGCAACGGGTCGCGATGACAGCAGCAACACAGAGACAAAACGGACTGCTGCAGAAGTGGAGGAATTGATGAAAGAACGGAGTAGCTTGCAGGAAAGAGTGCGGGCCCTGGAAGCAGAAGTCGCAGCTCTTCGCGGTGCTGCAAGAAACCCAGAAAAGGTCCTACCGGTAACCAAGAGTGTTCCATCCCCTACGTCTAGCTCACCGACTTCACAACCTTCACCAAGCAAAACACCGCCAGCGGCAAGTCCAAAGGGTCAAGGCATATCGGTCCCCGTGGAAAAGACACAAACTGCATTTCCTGCAGTTACAAGGGAAGGAGATACTGTTGTTCAACCATCCAGAGCCACAGGCTCCTGTGTTGGTAAAGTGCCCGAAGGGCTGGCGCTACCGAAGGTCCCCAAGGGGCTTCTGACGGCGGTGCCCTCTCCTGAGGGGTCTCCAGCCGCTTTATCCGAGGCTAAGTCTGGGACTAAGGCTCCGTTGCCGAAGAAAGCCGGGCCTCCAGAAGGTGTCAAGGTGTTACCTGCTGCTACTCCGAAGATAGTGGCCATGACCCCAACTGCGGTCCCTTCGTCTCAGCAGCATCCCCAGCGGCCTAAGTGGGATGCTGAGGCTGCACGCCTGAAGAATGCTTCTCCCGCAGTAAGCAAACCGTTGCCAACCTCACCTGTGCAGGAGGCAGGAACAGTGCCGCATGCTGCCACCTCCCCGGACACCCCTGGTGAAGCATCTCTTAAGGAACGTCAGGCTGCAGCTAAGGCTAAGGATGCTGCTGCAGTTACCTTATCGAAGACCCAGGGGCCCTATCTGGGGAAGAAAGTAGCTTCTCCACTGCTGTCGAAATCAGCGAAAGGCTCGTATCCGGTCCAAGGCTTGAACGCTGCTGGTACACCTTTAGACAGCAATCCTGCATCTTCGAAGACGTCAGAACCTCCTGCGAGCAAAACGTCACATGGTGCGGTGCCGGTCCACGACCCCAAAACGCCCCCTACGGAGTCCGCTATTTCAGGTGGAGACGAAGCGTCGCCTTCCCCTTCAGCTACTGCTCTTCCCCAAGATACCGCCGCAGTTAAATTCTCTGCTGCCTCTGCAGATGGTGCAAAGAATGCAGGGGCAGCATTGCCCAAGACGTTGGCGAAGGCGACGAAGGTCCCGGCGCCGCCGAAGAAGGCGCCGCCTGTGGAGTCCCCAACAGTAATAGAGGAGGTATTTTCAGAAGAGGCCAGGCAAAAGCTGGAGAAAGAAGTGGCTGAATTGCGGGAGCAGTTGGCGGCAAGGGATGAGCTAAAAAAGGCCTATCAGACATTGCAGAAAGAGAACGAGAACTTGCAATCAAAGCTAAACGCAGTGGGAGCCTTAGGGAAACAAGCCGGGCCTTCGTCCGCAGGTGATAAATCTTCAGAGAAGGTTGAAAAGGCTGTCTCAGATGGGCAACAGGCGGACGTAATTGCAGCGCTAGAGGCCCAGCTGAGTGTCTTGAGGCCCAAAGCCGCAGCGGCTGAAGAACTCGAGAAGGACATAAAACGGTTGCAGGGGCAGCTTAGTGCTAAAGAGGATCTGCGAAAGGCTCACGAAGCTTTGAAAAAGGAGGCGGAAACGCTGAAGGAGCAACTTAGCGAGCTGCAAAGTAAAGCACGTCTACCAGCAGAGCCTGTAAAGCCCACAGCACCTGGTAAGGGGCGATCACTGGGTGTTGGCGAGCTAGAGGATGCTCTACGGAAGGGCAGTGAACTACGAGAGAGGGTCCGCGGCCATGATGAGGAGGCGTCTGCCGTTTCCGGATCATCAACGGAGAACGCTACTGTGCCTTCGACAGCAAAAGAGGCGGTGGCCTCCATTGGTCCACGGGGACCACGATCAACTAAGAAGCCGCCGCCGCCGCCGCCGTTGAAGAGAGGGCAGGTTGTTTCAGCGAAGCCTGCTGTTGAGGCATTGCAGGCTGGCGATAATGTAGGGCAGGCATCAACAGACGATGTCGGTAAGGAGGTTATCAGCAAAACTGCGGTTGCTGAAGAGGCAGCAGGTGGTCGAGAAACGGGAGCAACAGAAGCCACTGTTCGGGGCAAATGCCAGCAGCAAACAAATGGGAAGCCCTCCGTAGGAAAGGCATTGATGGATCTCACTGCAGGCAAGGAGCCCTCCACTGGCGAGAAGGCTGAGGTAGCAGGGGGGCCTGCCGAGGGATTACCGAAGAGTGCCAAGAAGGTGCCTACGCCAACTCCAAAGCCTGCGGAAAAAGCCACCAAAGTTCCTCCGCCTCCGAAAAAGGCTCCGCCCGTGGGTGCTACTCCCATCGATGGAAGTGAATTCACAGTGGAGGCGAAGGGCAACCTTGAAAAGGAAATTGCACGCTTGCGGGAGCAGCTAACAGCTTCAGAGGAGTTAAAAAAAACTCACGAGGCTCTTCAGAAAGAATTCGAAGCGCTTCAAGGGGAGTTCAAGGCCTTAAAAGCGCAAGCGGCCGCGGGCATGGTTGAAGGAAATGCCAAGACTGCTGAAGTCGCAAATTCGGAGTCACACAAGATACACCTGCTGCTCGAAGAAAGAAATTCTCTAAGGGAACGAGTAGCTGTGCTGGAGTCCGACTTGTCAGCCTTTCGGGCAGCAGAACTTCAGGGAGTTGCCATCCCCACACGTAAGGTCGCAATTCCCAAAACAAAAGGAAAACTGCCCCCGAAAGTAAAGCCCGGAATGCCTCCATTGCCTGCTAAAACGGCTAAACAGGCCAACGCAAAAGCTATGGAGGTGCAGACAGCAGACGCAACTGGACACAGAAGCAATGAAAGCCACCAAAACTTAGCAGGTGCGAAGCCGGCGCACGAAGATATTGGTGGTGAGGCAAGGCCCAGATCGCCTCCGATGACGGGAACAGCTGGGGAGGGCCACCAGGACAAGGCAAGCCTTCTGACTGAGGAGGTATTGTCCAAGTCCGACGCAGAAACAGAAGAAGGGGACAGCGGGACGGAGACTTCTCCGGCAGAAGAACGCATTGCCGAGCTGACAGAGCGATTACACCGGGCCAAACGCCGAGTGCGGAACCTGGTAATAAAGTGCAACGCCCTTGTGGAAATGGAAAAGGAACGTGACGCTCTCCGCAGCCGGCTTGAGTCCCTACAGGCAAAACACGAGGCAATCAGCAAATTACATGGCAAAGAAGCTGGATATAAGTCAGCAGAACTTCAGGCGAAAAAGTTAGAAGGTGTGAACACCTTGCCCAAGGCGGCTTCTGCTTCAGCCCTCCCCGCTTCTACATTTGCGTCAACAGTAGCTGATGATGTGGAGGGCCTTTCCACTATGGAATCTGGTCTTGCAACACAGAGCTCTTCAGCACTTCTAGACGTCCGGCCTCCTGCTGACTGGGCTGCGAAGTATGAAAAACTCAAGGCACAGAGGGACAAAGTATACCAAGCGTACAAGGCCCAGAAGGAGCGCATTAACAGCCTAGAGGAGGAAGAAGCAGCTACCAAGGAGAAACTAGAGAGGGTTGAACGCCTCTATCGGGAAACACAGGAGGAACTCGAAATCGCGACAAACCCCCCAAAGCAGCGTGAAGGAACCGAGCCCACAGGTTTATTGTCCTGGTTAGGTGGGGGCACACATGATGAGAAGAATCCAGAGGAACAGAAGCTGCGGGCGAGACTGGAACTGTTGCAGCAGAGGCTGCAGAAGGCTCAAGCAGAGAACGAAGCTCTCAGCAACAAACTGGCTCAGATGCGCACAACACCCACAGGGTCTCCACGTGGGGACAAGGCATCTGGGGGCGAGGCCGCGACTGACGAATCTCAGAAAAGAGGTTCAAAGCATTTGTCGCCTGAAGCGACTGCGAAGGAAACGGGAAGTGCTATGCCGAGTGCGAAGACTCCCTCTAGTCAGCCGCCTGGTCCCATCGGTGGAGAAGACTCAGAGGGAGAGCGAAAGTCTCTTGAGGAGCTGAAGATGCAAATCAAACAGAAGGATTCCCAAATAGACGAATACAAGGCCGAGATTCTAAAGCTGAAGGCGAGTGCTGTTCCAGCATCCGGCACAATATCTGTAACCTCAGAGCTGGCAAAGAAGGAACAAGAGCTTCAGGTCAAAGCTGCAGAATTAGAAAAGTTTAGGAACGAGGCACTAAAGATGGAAACCCTCATAAAGGAAAAGACTGAGGAGGTGAAGACTCTACAGGCCAAGTTGGAAATCCTAGAGAGGGAAAAACTGCAAGCACTCAGCGACAACAGCGCCTTGAAGAAAGAGCTCGAGACAGTACAGCAGGAGCTGGACGCTCTAAAGGCCGAACGGTCGGCTCCAGCCCCAGCTAAAGACAAGCCCAAGTCACGGCCTTCAGCAGACCCGACCTCTGCACCCACGAAAACTTTCAAGAGGTCCTCCAGTTTAGCAAAACGGACCCCAGGGCTCCCACCCCCTGCACCCGCTTCAAGGGGTGATAACTTGAATGCGGCAGCAATGGGTGCCAACGAGGCCAGGGAAGAGGAAGCCCAGTCTGTCAGTTCGAAGCCAATTCAGAAAGTTGTCACAAACCCCACTGGGGACCAGCTAGGAAGACAGGAGGAACGTTCAGAAGTGCAAGATGGAAAAGAAGAGTCCTCCAATAATGAGGGCTCGGGAGCTGAAACTGTTTCAAAGCGAAAACCGAAAAAGGCCTCTGGGGAGGCTGAAGGCGAGCCCAATTCAAGGAAGGCGCAAAAGGAGGATAATGAGGGTATAAAAAAGAAGAAGAAAAAGAAGAAGAAAGTAGAGGTATCGGGCGAGACTTCCGCCCAACACTCCGGGGCAGAAAGTATTGCTGATCATGAAGATGTTGCTGGGGCTGCTGCAGCGACCAGTTCAACCCCTGCATGGGGATTCGGGTTGTTTGGAACTGGTGAAGGAACTCCTGATGCTTCGAAAAAGGATGCTACCGCAAAGGAAGCTGCATCTTCTGCTCCTCGCCCGTCTATTCTCGGGCTAATTGTTGGAACGAACCCTGCTGAGGAGACCCCGAAGGAAGATGAAGTCCCTCCGTTGAAACTGTCCACCGTGGATGGTACGGATGACCAGAGTGACGGCTCCTCAAGTGACGATGGCGAGACAGACGGAGGCATCGCCAGCACAATTGCTGGTTTCTTTTGGGGTGTCTGATCACGAGACTGTTGGGGTTGCCCGACGAACTCGAGTTGGAAACTGTGTCAGTGAATGCTTACGCGCTTCCGGCACTTGCAGCGCGCTGCGTGTTACGTAGGCAAATGGTGTACGAGGAGGCAGTGGACCCTCGTCTACACAAGAAAACTGTGTTAGCTAAAATGATGCGTATCATACACCGCACACCTGACCGATGGACAAGTGGAACTAGCAGTGGCTCACTACAGTGGGCACAATATTCCCGTCTTGCTGTAGCTCTCCAGCACTGTATTTTTTGGTATTATTTCTTCCTTATATCTGCAAACTCTATGGATGCATGCAGCACCCTTGGTTGAAGTGTGGGTGTTGAGAGGCTCCCGAAAGGAGTCTCCCACTGATCTAGGTTGGTCAGCTACTTGACTCCTGAAGCTTTTGCTGAAAGTCAAACATTGTCTGTTTATTAGGGGGACTGTTGTCAAATATGTTAGTCATGGCACACAAGTACCACAAGCTTCCGCTGCCAATCGCTACCAAATAGGTAGCGCAGCGGTTTGTCTCCGCGTAGGAATCACGAAACGTCAAACCAGCTCATTGTCTGTCTGTGGATGCTGCAAGCGCCTTCCGACGGACAAGGACACTACTGCCGTGGAACGCTCGCTCTTCTGTGGAATGACTGCGTTGGCAGCGGCTGCAGCAGGCCCCCTGAGTCTCACGTGCCTTCAACTCACGCACTCAGGGCACCAGCCAAGATACGAGGCGTTGGAACGATACGATCGCATGCGAGGTCTTTCGCTATTGGGGAATGGCAGGCCTTCTGGTTTCGCCCAGCATGAACTTCACACTGCAGATGGGCCTACTGGGGTGGGGCACCTCTTGCTTGTCTTTGCTGGCCGGCGCCATCCCTTTGATGGTGACCTGGCCGAGAGGCCTGAACTAACGAAATCCTAAGCGCACCAAAAAACACCTCCGCCTGCCGTCTTTTGCCGAAGCGACGAAGACGAGGGGACGGTGCAGCTAACACGCGGAAGGGACTTGTGGGATAGATACTCTTTCAGGGGGGTACGTAGGTATGCTGGACCGGACACGTTGCGGTCAGTATGCCTTGCCGAGGTTCTTCTGCCGGCGCGACAAACAGCCAGGGGAACATTAACCAAAAAGCTTCCCTCTGCCCCTTCACTTAACCCAATGGTATGTTCGGGGGACACGGCGAAAAAGAACCATTTGTCGTACAAAGGTTGGTTGATCCCCTCCCCCATCTCCCCCCCCCCTCCCCCTTGGTACTTCCTCCTTGCTGCCTAGACCAGCTGGACAACAAGTCCAGCACGCACCCGCCAGACACGCCTGAGGGATTTTATCAATGTAGGCCGCAACTGCAGCTTCCTAGAAACGATCAATTGATAATATTACAACACTCGCACGTCAGGCCTACTGAAACAAAGGAGCCGTTGTGCACGAGGGCTGTAAAGAGCCCTCACAAGCGTATGCAGGCGAAGAGAGAGGCAGCCCCGTGAGCTGGCAACTCTCTTCATTGAAATATGAGCCTCCCGCCTGCGCAGCAACATGGGAAATGCACAATCTTCTAACGTGACCATTCGTTGGTCGCACGTGTCTATATTTCACCAACACTGCCCAACGGTAGCTTCATTGCACTCATAGTGGCCTGTGGGCACCCTCCACGTGGCTCCGTGGCTCCCATTCTCATCGAATGAACACCTGCAGATGCAGGCGACCACTGCACTGACGGACAACCTACCCCTTGGAGGACGTTGCTATCAATGGGCAGCTCCACAGTACGCGGTGGAGGATGGGCTACGGCCGATGGCATTGCAAAGAGACCGCAGCCCGTTGCAGATTGTGTTGTCCCGGGTGGCGGAGCGCCCCAGATACAGCTAGACTCGCTGACCATCCCAGGTCCATACAAATCCACGGAGACGGAAGCTGCAGCACCAACAATAATCGTTAGGGGACGTTCAGCTCCAAGCGCTATTACTGGTGCCGCCTGTACGTAAATGAGCTGTTTGTCGGGATTAACGGCCCTTACTGTGTAGCGTTGCTCCTTGCGGTGAGACGCTCTCGTCAGCGATGTAGGGGGGAGTCCCCATATTTAACGACCGGCCACTCGGAGGGGCCAAATCCACTGTATTCCCTCCTGTCATGATGCCTCCGTTGATCGGAAGCTGCAGCAGATGCTGCGTCGGCAGATCCCCCAGCAGTCCAGCGGTGCGGAGAGGGAGAGGGTCTTGCGGATGCAGCGAGAGAAGCTGTTGTTTCGCTTCAACTCCGGGCTGCAGCGAATTGATAGCCTGTGACCTCCTTACGGAAGCCGTGGGAGGCGGCTGGGGAGGCGACCGCTCTACAGACCAAGGGTGGCCGGCGGAGACCATGGGATTCTCCTGAACTGTGCTTAAGTTCAGATGGCCCTCGGCGGGGAGTGAGTATCCTTCCTTTGCCCCGCTATTGACACTGCGGTGGGGGGTCCCCCCATGAAGTCCAGCTGTCGGGTGGCGATGGGCCCCTCTAGGCTCATGCCAGCGCATGCTGCCTTGCTGGGAGGCTCCACGAATCCCCATGAGCCGCGCGCCGACTGGCGGCGCGCTGGCTAGGAGATGTGGGTGGCGGCTGAGGGGTTGGGGCGGTGCGAAGGCCCCTGTTGGGACGGTGGAGGCAGCAAAGGGAAGCCTCCGCCCGGAGTTCCCTTCACCTGTGAGCAGAGATTGTGCTGTGGCACGACTCATGAGGCCCACACTCACTGCTGCCTCCAGCACCAATGTACATTCCTGCAAAGACACCCGCAAGTGTTTCAAGACGCGTGCAACGCCACATGATGTTTGATAGCCGTCATGCAACGTAAACAAAACTGACAAAGCACCCCCCAAAGAGTCAGTCTGGCCCCCTAATGCCTTACACGATGCATGTGCTGCTCCCGCAGGTGATACACTAGCAAGCGCACAGTCTTCTCGTCTATAGCCGGCAAGTCCTGCTTCCGATTCGTCCCGACACCCAAAGGGCGGCCCCGAGAAAGATGTCGGCCCTGACCCCGCGAGTTTGACTCGCGCACACTCTCCAAAGCCTGTGAAATCGGGAATCGGCAGCTCGCATCATGTACAATAGTGGTTTAATGTCCGAGCCCCCATACAGTTAAAGTTCCAGCAACCTCCGTTGTGTAATCTGGAAAAAGACAAGCCTGCAGGCGAAGACTGAGCCAGGAAGCTCTATTGTCTATTCTGAAATAGGATAGATTTGCTTGCACACAACTGTGCTGCATCCAAGACGCCTATGTGGGTCTGCCAATCAACAGAAAACTGGTGGTCAATGCATCTCGGAAGAGCCAGAACTTACATTCAAAACGACCTCCACAGCCTGCGCGTGCATTCGCCCCTTTAAACAGCCAAAAACAATGGTGCTCACAGTCTTACTATCAGCCGCCACTCCTTCTCGGCGCATGATTTGCAAGACGTTGTACGCAGCCCTGTACTGAACATACACAGCCAACGGCGACAAAACCGCGTACTTTCAGCCGGAACATACTGTATAGACGCTCTTTTATGCCGGCGTGGCACAGTCCATTATATATGGACTGTGAAGTAATGATGCTTAGACTCATTCAAGCGTATTCAAGAGTGATGTGGGCAACGTTGTTCTGACGTTTAGTCTTCAAGGAATAATGTTAGGCAGAATGAGTGCTAAGAGACGAACCTGTCTGTTTTCTATGCATGCAGCCATTAAGCAAGTGTACACGTGGGCATTGATCCTGAAGTCGTACATCTTGGGGAGTTGCTTGACCAGTTCGAATGCAACAGGCAGCTGCCGCATGCGTCCGTGCAATTTAATTAGAATGCTAAGAGTGAAGTTAGACGGTTTGATACGCTGGGCCTGCATCTCTTGCCAAAGCTCTAAACAAAGAGAAGACCGCTGCAGCCAAACAAGGAAAGGAGAAGAAGCGGAGGCTTCCTAGTCATTCTGTTACAAGAAAGCAGCATTCTAAGTAGAGAACCAACCCAATCCCTCGAACCCAGAACATGCCGCCTAAAGGTGGGAACAGCAAACACAAGGTGTTAAGTGCAAGCCAAGAAAACAGTCCGCTATGAGGAGGGTAAACAGACGAGCTGCGACGTACACCAGAGCGCACGCATCCATCTAGAAGAGAGTTATACAGAACTCCATCAGGGTTTATGTTCTTCTGCTTCATTGCCTTGAGCAAGAGGAGGCCTTTGTCCATCTGCCCGTGGGCGCAGTAGCCCTTTATGATGGTACTGAATGTTATGAGATCAGGCTGCACGCCTGCATCGACCCAAAACAGCAAAACGATGGATCTGCCTGCAGGTATCGCTCTTTAAGTGCAGCTTCGCTAGTCCAAATACACCGACAGAGGCATGCATGTACGCAAATACTATGGGCGGAAACGATTGTCACATATTATGACATGATGCCCTGCAACCAAGGGTAAACTTGCCGAGAAGGGTTCCAACACTTACGTCGTTCGCTACACCTACCACTGCCCTACAACGGCTACAACTTTTACTGGGTCTCCCGGTAAACGGGCTTGTTCAGGCACACATGCAATTCAAATGCAAACTGGCAAATCGAGGCTCGAGCTCACCTTTCTGAAGCATGTCATCTAACAGAGAAGCCGCACGGTCCATCGCCCCCACTCGGGCACACACGTCTAAGAGGGAGTTGTAGGTGACCGTGTTAATTTCCACCCCTTGTGCAGCCATCTCCTCAAATAGGCTCAGAGCTTGATCTAGCTGAAGAGACAATGGTAGGCACGACATATTTTAGCATTCACCAGATGTCACTTCCCCATACCGCTCGCGTCACCTCTAGGCCATCGCCTAGTCAATGGAGCGTGACTAGCTCCATACGGACCATGGAAGCGATCGTGAAATACGCACAAGACACAATGGTGGTACATAAGAAGCCAAATCCCAACTCCCTCTGCCATTACCCTATCCCCCCACGGACTTATGGGCTGGTGTACTCGCCTGCTTGGTTTGCGCACACCCCTTGATAAGGGTAGAGTACATGACGGTGTTAGGCCGGACAGGCTGGTTAGAAGCCTTCATGTCGGCCAAGAGCTTCAAAGCCAAGTCCATGGCGCCGTTGCTAACGAGGGCATCGAAGATGCAACCGTAGGAGACGGCGTTGGGTTTCAGGCCTGAAGCACCACGCAGCTCCGCATCGCACATTACCTGGGGCCCAGCCCAGAACACACGATGGCTCTCCACCTATGCAGCCAACGCTAGAGAAAGCGGATGGTAACAAATACGGGAATACAGTAAAAACCGCGGCGTTAGAGGTAAGAGAAACCATGGAACGGGGAGGTCCTCATTCGCTTGCCTTCAGTGTTCATCATCTCCTGCCAAATCTCCCAGCATGACCGTACCCTCCCAAGCCTCCCCAGCTGGCGCAGCAGCAAGCCCAGTCGGTAGACCTGGTCTTCTGTGTCTCCCGCACGAACCTTCCCACCTCCGCAGCTTGGCGTGAAGGCGTTCGATTTTTGCCTTGTTCGGTGCCCCTCCTGCTGTATGTGGGGGCCCCCAGGGACCTGAGAAGCTTCCACGCCCGCTCCTTCTTGAACCTGGGTTGGGACCCAGGACTTTGCCTCTACAGGCCCCCCTTCCGACACCGCTTGGCTTTGTAAATCTGGGGCGGGAAGCGCGGAAGAGAGTTGGAGAGGCAGCCCCTCGGCCCCAAGCGGCTTTCCCTCGCCCGTGGTAGGATCACAACCACTTTGCATATCAAGACGCTTTAACTGGGCTGTGAGGCCTGCCACTTCGAGCACCTCCCTAGCCTGGTAAGGGACTGGAGACAGGGTCCCCTCAATATCTCCCGGCTCTGTGGGGGGCAAGCTGCCCCCTGTTGGTGTGGTGAAGGCTAGCGACATACGAGGCAAGTCACACTCTTGACCTGGGGGTAGGAAGGCAGATTCAGAAGAAACAGAGTTGCAAGCGTCAGCAGAAAGAGGCCCATCTGCTCCTGTTGTAGTGGAGCAGCTGCGGTCACTGGCAGCCTTCTCACCCGCTGTCTGCCCCACTGCAGGCTCTTCAGGCCTACTTAATAGAGGCAGGCAGCTCACTGCGTAGGATCCCGCTTCGATATCTGTCGTTGAAGGAAGAGAGCTGGGCCCTATACCCGGGGGCAGTGCACCCGTCGCTGCGCCAGCAACCGGGGACCCCCCCGCGCCCCGAAACGCTTCCTCACCTAAACCGCATTCTCCGTTGGGGAAACGGGCAGCTACCGACATCACCAGAAACGGAAAAGCAGGCCAAGGAGGCTGGGGGGTGTCTTTCTTGTATACAAGGACATATACGCATACCCCAGGACTGGGGGGGTGCGCGGGGAAGGGTGCCCAGCAGAAGGGGCCCTTTTCGACCCGTAAAAGATATTATACGTGCGTCAGGGGAATTTAGAAATAATGCCGGTCAGTGGCTCCCCGATTGCGCCTGCTTCTGTGGGACAGGCACACGCTCTCTAAGCAGAACCACACTCGGTAGCCTGTCGTTGCTTCCCCCAGGTCTCCAGCGGTTTTTGCGAGACCTCCAGTGAACACATGGAAGGAGAGGGGATAACAAGATAAACCTTTTAAAACTCGAGACGGAGCCGCTGTGGAGGGTCCCTTGTAGGAAGCAGCCCTTTTACTCTTGGGGGTCTTGCAGTGGGGGGCGCGCGGGACTCAAGGCCCTGCCGCCGCTTCCGTCTCTCCACCGAGTAGATATAGCCTCTGCAGACAGTTACCTCTTAGTGTAATTCCTTAAAGAAATATTTAGAGTCCTTAATTCAGCCTATATTCCTCCTTTGTGACTTTTGCTGAGCTCCCCACATTCAGACAGGCGTCGGCTCCGCCCCGAGACTGGAGGTGACATGCTGGGACAGGTTTTTGGCCGCCATGCGGCAGAGTCATCAGACGTAAACACTCTTTTGAAACTGTACTTTTGCATGAAGTAAGAAGTCCCGCCGTGTCGAAAGTGCGGGCTATCCTCTCTTTCGGCAACAAGCACTCACCCGGTCCTACCAGGGCTGGTAGACGTATCGATTTTTCTGTTTATGCTGGCAACTCGAAGCCGAGTAAGCGTTTAACAACTGGCTGCAGAGCTAGTTGATGGATGGAAAATGGGCTTGGGTATGCATCTATGTGGGCTTGACTCTCTGCAGCAGTTGCTGTACATACCACTGTAATGGGGAACCTCCATCGTACCCAAGGGCTATTGTGAGCTGTACTGTGACCAGATACATAAGATTAGAGCTGCTCAAAAGAAGCTAACCTCCAACTGCCGGCTTTAGGTGCCCTAAGCGCTGCGATTCAAGTGATTGAAGCTGTGGGAGAGGAGGCACCCTGCCTTATGTTGCAGCCCATTTTGCCACACTTCACGGCGCAATACAAATACAAACGCAAATGATCCTCATTAGCTGTATTAATTAATAGTTTGAACTGCTACTGAGTTATTGTCCCTGCTTGCTGTTTGTCTATTAGGGCCGGGGGGGTCTCCTGTGCCATCGTCAATCAACCAGACCTGCAGACCTGCCAACACTGCACAGACTATGCTACATCTTCCCGGCCCATTGTTCAAGCATCACGCACCATCGTGCGCCTTTTTGGTACTGGAGTTCCTCCTATGGCTACACAGCGTAGTCGACCTCCGCATACTTTTGCTGCTCGCCTCACTTTGTGTCCGCGCAGCACCCCTTCCCCCAATTAGACAACCACCTAGCTGAAGACGTGTCACTGGCGCAGCTAAGCACAAGAATGCTTCCGGATATGCAAACTAGCGTGGAACCCGCCGTGCTTTGGTTCAACACTCAACGGAAAAGAAAATGTCGCCCCCTTTCAGAGCAGAGTGAGGCCCCCTAGCAACAGTAGACATCCCAGGCTGTCCAAAGGGTTGAAAGGGGCGTTCTGTAAGCAATGTAGCGAGACTATATCGTACCAGAAGGAATACTCGTCATATCAGGAGAGGTAGAAAGCGAAATTTTCTGGCATCATGGGCTCTTTATCGGGCACGATTATCAGAAAGCTAAACGGGGCCCAACCTTAAACTCCACTGTTGAGGCGCTTGCTTGCAGTAGTTACAATCAAGGACAAGCCTTTCGGCAGAAGTTGACGAGGAATGTGCTTGGAATGGGTCAGCGCACAGGCACTCCTTCCCACTACGCTCCTCCTGTACGTTCGACCAAATATCCTCGTTGCCTTTGGTCTCGCGTTCGTCCCATTCGCTAAAGGGCAAGGAGAATGGCAGCCAGAATGAGTGTCGGAAAACTTGTTCCCCAACAGTATGCTACGGATTGTTCCACCAGTGGAGAATATCACAATTTGTGAAACAATTCGTGCCCTTAAATTTTACCACGAGGACGCCACTGACTCCGTGAGGGTACAAAGTCGGGGATTGTTCATTGTTTCACTGGAGCGTTGTAGAACGCCGATATCAATCTCATGACGGCACATTCAAGGTAAGAGGTAGGGAATCATGTAGCCCAATGCATTGATCGAAGAATAAACAGGAGATAGCTCCTATCCAGCGTTCAGCGAACCACATCGACAGCTTCGCCCTTGCGCGTCTGGCGGACCGCGCGTTCTCCACAGCCAAGGTGCTGGTGTTGAAAGTATGTGCTGAACAACCTCCTTCGCAGTTTCCGCCATGTTCCTGTGCCTTCCACATATTTTCCCTTGCTCTTGTGGAATGCTTTGAGTGTTCTGAGTCTGGCTTCGCACAGTGATGACTTCCTACAGCCAGATTTAAAGTCGGACCGGCCAACAGCGTATCGGTGTATATCAGGTTTGCACGAGTACGATGGGCGGGTAAATGCACCGTTGCTCAACAAGTCTGCCCCACACAAGTGTGGAGATGTTGCCAGTTTGGCGATTTTTTTTCTGAATACAGAGTCGCGAATAGTGGACCACTATACGGGTGGTGCTTTCACGTTTGGCGTTTGCCATCGGATAGCTCACGTTGATCATGTTGTGTTCTTCGTTGTGTTGTTTCATTATATCGCGTCAGAATTCATCAACAAAATTCTGATATCTGTCTATAGTGATAATCTCCGGAACGCTATGAATCTTCTGGAGTTACGGAATGAATAGTTAGTCTGCTCTCTCTGTTGTAACCGATCTAGCACAGGGGAAGAAGTAGGTGCACATGCTGACCCTATCAGCTACCACGTACACGCTATATTCCACTTCCACTGGTGGTGCGCTCATTGATTCCATTAATACATCTCTTCATATCCGTTAAGGGATCGCATGGATCTGCACGAGCCTGGGTCTTCAGGTGTAATGGTGCTAAGTTCCAGTGCGTCGGCACATCGCTGGAACCTCTATGCGTAAGTACTTTTTGGTGACGAGGTTCACACCCTAGTTCATTCTAAGCTGTCCAGCCCCTTACAGAGTGGCAACAAACTCCTCCTTGTCTCCACAACAATATGATCCTCGTATCTAGATGATTGACAACTGTAGAGACACTCTCGGTTAGTCTTGTTTTGCTAAATATTTTTCGCTTGGTGGGGGGCCGAAGGTCAACGGGGCTTTCATTGAATGTGGCTTCCAACTGTCGGCAACCAACCCACCAGAGGGATTATCTTTATCACCCTCTATTGTTCAAAAAGGGTAAAAGGCTAGAAGGCTTACGCTCGACAAGGACTTTGCGGTTACCCTAAGAAAATATTCCTTCGTATTCTTGACGCTCCCTCAGTGCTTTTCTATATCGGGCCGCCCCAGAAGTGCCCCAGGGCAGTGCCGTGCTTCCCTGTGGAGATGCCTTCGAGTTGTCTTAGGGCTTCGCGTTGTGCGCTCCACCTCATGGCAGAATACATAATTTCTTGGAGCTCAGTGTTCTTGGGCCGCTGTGTAGCACAGTCTGCTCGATGCTCGAAAGTGTGTCTTAAGTTGGCTGATGCTAATAGGCAAGTGATACGCAAGCACAGTCTCCAAAAAAAAAAAATTGCAGTGTCCTTGCATACAGCGAAGAAGCCCTTTTCTCGCTTGTATATTGGGTTGCCATGCACCTTTGTCTTGAGTTGCACAAAGGTGCAACTCATGACATGGTAGGCTGCCTCCTCCCCAGTAGTTCCAAGAGCTGGAGACGCTGAGCTCAGGACTTCTAGCAAATGGCGTTGGCTGTGATTTTCGGAGAAAGGGGGTTGGCTGTTTTTAAGGAACTCTCGTCATCAGTATTTTGCGCCATTGCAGCTATCAACTGTCGTTGCACAAGCCCGAAGAACCGCTCTACAGGAAGACCACCAGAAAAGACGCTAAGATGAAACAACACACACAAGAGAACCTCCATATGAACTAGCCCGTGAAAGAGAAAACTCTTCCACATGATCGGACAGATGATCTTTTAGGGGTGGACGCCGTCACGCATTAATATCATATGTACCATGTATATGGGATATACATATATATTTCCCGGAATAACCCCCAAATGTAGCGCACTGCAGTCCTAATCTGTGCCTATTTATGTCACCTCGTAGCATCGGGCTTCCAAACTGCATTCGCTCTCTACTCACGTACCCATAAGTCAAAAACTAAATTTCCAAAACATTCGAGCCTCTTTTATAAACAAGGTAAGTTCCCAGAATAATAGAACTGGCTGACTTGAATAATCAGAACAGAGCCCCCGCCTTCACTGGGGATTAGTGTCTGACCTATAAAATAGCGGGGAAATGGTAAACACAGTCACGTGCGTGACCTATAAAGCTGCTCTCCATACAAACGCCATAATAACAGATATAATAAATTGTATTTACCTCTACTATTTATCAGATCTCTAGAAGCCATGTCTGTGGTCCAGGGTAGTGCCTAAGGACTGCATTACACGCCAGGCGCTGATAGCTAAGACACTGACCCTACAAAGCTACAACTCTATCTAACGGTACCCCAATCCCTGGAACACTTATTAGTATTAACTCCTTTTCCTAATTAATAATTGCCTAACCCCTAAAATATTTAATAGTATGTATTACCTTTCCTTACCTAAAGCCTCTAGAGGTCACACCTGAGACACTGTAGTTTCATCCCCGGGGCAATCACAAACAACTAAGCCACGGGCATATGTTGGTAAGGTTGAGACATCGCATACAAAGCTAAACTGACTTAAATTGCAAGTAAATTGGTAATAACATTTTTTCAAGAGACCTTGATGTGGGAAACGGCAGTTCTGTTTTTGCGCGTTAGCTGGCTCTGCACGCGGCACACCCAGCCCCAAGGGTTTCCCTGCTTGTTGCGAGTAACGGGAACGAAATTTGTGGTTTAGTCATGTAATCAGTATTGTCGCTGCTCAAACGCGTCTTCTTGGTATTATTTGACTGTTCCTCTTACTGTAGAGGGAATTGCAGGGTCCGGTCCAGGCCCAGGGCCCCGAGGGGCCCCCCACGGCCGACACTAAGCTATGGCTCCCTCCCTATTTTTGCAGCGCCTACTGCTCATTTTGTGTGCAGGTACTTACGTTGGTGCGACTGGGAGGGGTTTTTCTAGGGGCAGATGCCCACGAAGGCTCAGTGCCGGGTTTCTCGGTACCTTCAAAACTGTGCCTCCACATGGCTGGTTTGCCTCTCTGACTCCCTCTGACCCTGTTTTCTTCAAAGACCCCGTCTCCCTGACCTTGGGAGCAGCTGCCAAAGGTACTGGAGCACCACAGCGGGGCTCTCGCGAGTCTCCACTACTGACCTTCTTGGACTGGGGGAGGGGCCTAACGGCTCCCGGGAGCTCCGAAGAACTACTGCACCAGCAGCAGCTACAGGGACAGGCAGGAAACCATAGCCAGGTGTATGGTCTATTATACTGCACATCATGGGACCCCCGATCTAAGGCGCTCGTATCGGCTATCAGGCTGCTGCAGAAGGACGCTGTACGCGCCATTGAGGGCCACCATATATGCGAAGATGGACCGCCTAAGCTCCCGCTGTACCCAATTCTTGGGGTCAGGATCACTAATAGCCTCGTTGTAGCTAGAGGCAGAAGGGCCCTTCTGAAGCAGCGGAGAATGGCTTGCAATATGAAACAGCTCCGCCACAATGAGCGAGCTCTAAGGTTCATGCTGCAACAGCAGCCACCTCTCCAGCTACGAGGCCTGCCAGCATTTCAGCTGTACGCCCAACAGCAACACGAAGACCCCAAGCTGCAGCGAGGCAATGTTGCATGTACACCTTCGATGCAGCAGCTTCTGGAGATCCGATCTGTGGGGCCCCGAACCCTCAAGCAGTTAGGTGAAGATGAAGGCGCCCTACTTGGCGCCTGGGGGCATCAGGGACCTCCTGGTGGCCCCCCAGAGGCGGGCCTCCTTGCGGCGTGGCTTCGGCGGCTCGGCCAACTGTACGAGGACGAGCTGAAGCAGATAGTCGAAGAGAGGCTCCAGCAAGCAGAGGAAGAGTACCCAATTTACACTTATTACAGCCCCTAAGCCTGCAGGACACACATCTATTGGGTTTCAGCAGACCGACAAGATATGGAGGCCAGCGGAAGACGAGTGACGTGTGGTTACCAGTGCAGCAGTCACGAATGCCGTGTGGGCGGAGGGCTCAACAGCCTTTAAGCAGCAGAGGTCGGCAACGCTCGTAGCATAGCTCTGGCGGTATATAGTGCGAAACCGAGGGCATTCGCTTCTTTCCGGTTTCGGGACTTCGCAGGGGATGTCGTTTCCAAGCGATCGCGTATATGCATGTATATGTATACAAGTATATATTCCTACATACAAATGCATGCGTATGCGATGTACTGCAATGAATAGTAGGCAAGGAGCCGGCTTCACTGCGCAGCCTCGGCTCTCAAGTACTATAGTGCGTTGAGGACATACGTGCAACCAAACAAATCGAAAAAAACAGAACCTAGTTGGGTTTGTTTGTTTCCAGAATTTATATAGCTTAACAGATTTGCGGATTTGCGGCTAGGCAGCATCCCTGCCGCTGAAAGCAACGGGACACAGCTGCAATGGCAGACGGGTGCAGAAGATACAGGTGAAGCCAGGTCGGAAACAGACGGGGAGTAGCAACTAGATAAACCCATTTTCAAGGAACTGTTGTCTAGATACTGAGAACCGCATGTACACGCCATCGTCATGGGCCCAGTTGCTGGCTCCTAGCCAGGCACTGTGCTGCGGGTCTTCGTGCTGGTAGATGTTTATTGGCCAATGCTGCAGACGCAAGGCAGAATGCTACACCTCGTGCAAACGCTTAACTGTGAAGGTAGGACAATCACTATATAGCCCAACACGGAAATATGTAGTACAAATACGTCTGCCCACTGCAACTGCCAAGTTCAACATGCCCAGCAGCTAACGGTGTAGAGAGACAGGAGAGACAGCAGAAGAGCGAGACATGCCTCTACGGAGATGGGCTGAGTAGATAGACGTGACATATGATCAAATAATCACAACCAGAAAAAGGCAGTGGGAAGAGAAAGCACTACTACGGAGCAGTAACGGTGTTAAAAATGAATACCTCTGGCAATGCCGCGCGGAGTTCTTGCCACAGCCTCTGTTTAAACCCTCTAAATTTGGTGCTGCCGCCGACGAGAAATATCTGGGAAGAGAGGAAAGGCTGGGCCTCAATTGGCGCCTTGCAGATTGCCCGGTAGACCAACTCCCCAACTCCGCATTCTTTGCTGCCCCCATCTGCAGCAGAGCAGGTACAGGCGCAACAGGTCATTGCCAACGTTTCAAGACTTGGTGCCCTTCATTTCCCTTACCGGCAGCTAGAAAACACCAAGCCTGTTGCGTGCCGTGAAGGGAACCGCTGCAGTGCGCGGACGCCCAATGCTCCACCAAACAAGTATCGAACATGGCCCCGACGAGAGAACGTGGACACAGATCTGGTGGTAATGCTCGCACATTTAGAAGCTACTTCTTCCTTTGTATCTATAACTGCCCTTGGATATGTGATCTACGCAAATTTCCGTGTAAAGTAACTCGCCGATACACGGATGGTGCCTTTTCTGCTGCTGTGCGTGAGTGGATCAACTGTGCGAAAAGGAATTCACTCCCCAAGGCATGGATAAGGTAAGAAAAGCAACAGGGCTCAGCAGAGGCAAAACCGGCAAATGCTTTCCCCCCAAAGGTGAACAGGAACAAGACAATGATGATGCAAAGGAAGGTCTGCTTGCCTTGAGGTCTAAACAAGATTTCTGGCACTACCAGTCTTTCAGTCGACAGCTTTACTTTGGGCCTTGAAGGACTCCTAGGCGGAACCCAACAAGCATCCGCTTGGGTCCCCTGGGGTTCTTTATTGCTATCCAACGCAGTGGGCGACTCAACGTGTGTCTCCCTTCCGGAGGGGTTGCTGCAACTACTGTTGACTTTTGCATTGCTAGGCTTTTCCAAGGAAGAAAGGTCTGGGATGGGGGCAGGAGAGTGGGTGTGGAAGTAGGAAACGAGCTGCGACTTCTACAGCACAGCACACTCAAATCAAACAGGGACCCCAGAGGGCCCCCAAGGGAAAATGTAGGCCTACCTGTTGTGCTCCGCGCCCCGCTGTCTACGCCTTTCACAAAAGCCCACTGCTTCCGCAAGCGCTGCGCGGCCATTATTCCCCTGGTATTCCTGCTTACCGTGAGGGAATAATCCGGGGTTTCTCTTTCCAGAAAGAGGGGCCCCCCAAGGTAAGCCGCTCGCCTGCCCCCTGGCAAATTACGGAGGAGACGAAACACTCGCATGAGATCCCCAGTGACGAAGCAGGTCTCTTCCTTCAGCTGTACACATACCGCAGCACAGGAAGTCGCACACCGAGATCTGCCATGTTCTTTAATCAGTGACGCAGAGAAGAACAGCCCAGAAAACTGGCTTCATCATCCTTTTGAATACCTTTTGGACGAATAACTCGTTTTTGTCAATAGCCATGCCACGCGCGAGCAGCAGGTTCTTGAGGTACGCGTTGGCGTGGGCCCCCCCGATATCAGACCGCAGAGCTGATGCCTCTAGAGCCGAGTAGTTCACAAAAGGAACTGCATGGGATGCGCTAAAACCCACATCCACAGTCAAGCCAAAAGGGTTCCTTCCAGCGCTCACCTGCCCCACTAAACTGAGATCTGCTGTTGGTGATGTGGCTGCTAGCTGTGGAGAGAAGCACGGGTCTGTTGAAGATACCCATGCAGCTGAGGTCCCGCCCTTGCCCTTGTAAGAGCATCCGGAACCACCACCACTTCCTGGGGCCTCGACAGTTCCTTGGGGGACACCATCGGTCCCGCTGTAGCAAGTGACCCCCATTCGTTTAGCTTTGGGAGGGGTGCAGATGTCGTGCGCTCCCCAGCCCATGCCCCAGAACGCGTAAGGCACTACGGCCTGTGCTGCCACAATCGCCATACGCTCAACCCCCAAGTCTTCAAAGAGTATTTCGCTGACATGGTGCCGCAAGGGGGCTGGAGTCAGTAGGGGCTCTGTAAGCGCGACGCCGCTGAGTTCCTTGGGGTCAGTTCCTAGGTACTTTTTACTGAATGTCAGGTCTATTATGTCGCGAAGCATCTCCAAGTTAGACCAAAGACCCCCTTGGCTCGGCCTGGAGCAGATGTATTCCTGTAGGCTGTAACACTCCTCACTCAAATACAGCTGTGGGCGGCGGCATACAGCCCCGCAGCATGTGGGGAGCACATAACGGGCCTTACACTCCCCTGCCCATCCAGCCTTGACGGAGCCTGTGCCGAGGTCCAGCACTGCCCTCTTGCCGTTCTGCATTTTCCATTGCTTACCGACCGGCAACGGAAGCAAATCGATTGGAGAGCCGCCAGACACGGGCACCTATATTTGCCCAGATTAATGTAGCGTCCCAACAACCCAAGTAAATTGGGAAAGTTGGCTTTGACAACTTGCGTAGTACAGTTCGATATGTAAAGATAGCTAAAGGGGCCCCAGCTGAGGGCCCCTGTCGTGCCGGGCACCACACTGGTCTGGGAGTCACGGAAACACACAGACTCTACCGTATTAAGAACAGCCGAGGCAATACCTAGCTTTACGACCTTTTACAGCGAAACATTATGTACCTGATACTATTAAGGCATTGTAGCAGTGTTTGGGGCTGGATGCACACGTGGTGTAGTGCCCAGGCACTAGAATGTGGCTGTGGTGTGATCTCTAGTAGCTTATTGATTGTAAAGAGAATAAATATTAAATAATTTTAGGATTAGGCCATTATTAACTAGGAAAAGGAATTAATACTGCTGAATCTTGAAAGAATTGGGTACCGTAGATGGAGTCATAGTTTAATAGGGGCGGCCAGTTACCCATATCGGCGGTGTGGCGCAATGCGTCGTCCCTACTTGGGTACCACATAGGACTATTAGAGATCTAAATGGAAAAGAAATAGAATTATTATTACAGAGAACTATTATGTCTGTGAATATGAGATTTAGATGGATATCAGTTTATAGGTCAGGCACCTGACTATCTCGTCGCTGTGTGTTATCTCCCCGCCATCTCATAGGTCGGGCACTGATCCCCAGTGAAGACCACATAGGTCGGGCACTGATCCCCAATGAAGACCGGGGTCAGTTCTGAACACAGTTCTATTATTCGGGGGGCTTCCCGACTAGGACATGTTTTGGAATTTTAATTATTGACCTCTGGGAAATTGGGTAGTTAGAGGATGTAATTAGGAATGCAGACGCTATGAGACGATAAGTAGGCACAGCTTAGGACGGCTGGGCACTACATTTGGGGGCTGTTCCGGGCAGTTATTTATAAAGTTCCAACCCAGTGAACTTTTAAACGTTGATTTCACGCTCCCCGCCATTCTATAGTGGGATGTTTTTATGGGGATCAGCCGCAGCAAAGTTAAAGAGCCAGGGGTGAAGGCGAAAGGAGACAGTTTGTAATTGTACTGATAAACGGGGAGCACACTGTGTAGGAAGGACAATGGAGTCCAACTCCGGCAAGAGAATTCCGTGGCGGACTTCATTAGATGATCACCTGGAGTCGTCAAACTTTCCGTCGGATTACATTAGGGCAGCTACCTTCCATGTTCAAAATGAACATGGAAGGTAGCTGCCCTAATGGATGTGCGTCCTTTGTCATATGGGGATGTCCGAATTACCTCCGGAAAACTGGGGACAAGAACTCCGCGAGAATTTGACCAGGGAGGCATTAAGATACTGGTTCTACCTAAGGGATATACGGGAAATTATTAGGAATTGGGAAGCTTTCAAACGTATGCTAATCAGATTCTGCGGGGTCCCACGAGAAGAAATAGTTTCACGTTTATATGAAGTCAGATGGCAAGGAAGTGCAGGAAAGTTTGCCTTCGACTTATCAGCGGTACTGTGTAAGGGAGAGCCATTGCCACGGGAGCAGCAAGTGGATACCGAACCTGCCTGACGACATCGTCCTGAAGGTGACATATGATGGCCATCTCAAATTCGTAACTTGGGAAGGCTTGGCTGTGGAGTTAGAGAAGATTGTGGGGTCGACAGAGGAGACATTGGCACGTTAAAGGCAAACAAGGCAGTATTTGGAGGACACCCATCGGACCGTTCGAGGTGGGTCCCATAGGGAGCCACGAAATAGTGAGAGAGGAAATCTACTGGACAGGCGAGTATCAAGGGAATATGCTGCTTTGGAGTGCAGGGGCAAGGGGCACGTTGCCTCGTAATGCCCATCCCGCCAGGAGGCTTCACGTCGTACAAGGGGGATGTTTCGGAAATGTGGGGGTGTGGGGCATTATGCCGGGGGCTGCCCTTCTCCGGGGACTATGAGGGCGGGGACTGTAGAGAGGCCCGAACAGAGGCAAGCACGTTTTAGTATCAAGGGCGAGGGGCGTTTAAACGGTCGAGCCTAGTCGTCCTGGGAGACTAACGTACTAAGCGATATTCTAATGGTGAGGGGGCTTTGTGTGCAGTGGCGACGGGGCCTAATACCACAGTAGTCTCCCCAGATTGGGAGAAAAAGTTGCTTCTCAAGGATAAGCAAACCGGGACGATGAGGCAGATAGTAGAGAGACCCCAGCAGAGATTAGAAGAGCGGCGTAATTCAGGGACTGTACCGCCACCAGAGAAAGAACATAGGCTCAGTGGAGAGTCACGAGCAATAGCAGACGAGAAGGATGCACAGGATGTGCAACATAGAGTTACAGTGGTGGACAAGCAACGGGCCCGTTGCCTCTCCACCACTGTAACTGACTTGAGTGTTAGAGGAAGATTGTGCAATACAGGAACTATTGCCACTTTGGGGGTCAATGTGGCAGGAAATGCATGAGACGCAGCTATTAGATTCAGGGGCATCAAGGAGTTTTATCAACCCTAGGACTGTGAACGCCTACAGCTAAGAGTACGACGGCTGGGAGAGGAGTGCAGTTTTACAGTGGCCAACGGTGAGCAACTAATGTAACCAAGTGGCTGACACCCTGCCTCGTCTCCCTTGTCACCCCGTGCCCAGCGCGCTCACCAAGACCACCGAACACACCAGGCCACTCTTTGGGTCATGAACGTCCCTAATGCCTGATGCCGATCCATCTGTTCTATCTTTAAAACCAGGCGACGACAGACAGACCACCGAGAACTCGCTAGCATCCGCTCTCGAACCTCCCGGAAAAGGCCCGCTACGCCGCCTTCTAACCCGCACTCGACTCCTCCGTCCCCTAAGACGAGCCCCCTTCCCGTTAGTTCACCGTCGAGGAACCCGCAGCAGACCTCTACTTCCCCTACACCTTCTCTTGATTGGCCGGCAGCATATTCCAAGAGTCCGATCTTCCGCGACCCCTATCAGACAGCAATAACCAGGCCAGGGGAAATAGTCAAATTGGAGTTCCAGCATCGCCGTCACGGTTTCCGCAATGTAGCGCCCTACTTGCGCATTTGTTTCAACGAAATCTGCTTAATATGCGTTCCCCAGTTTCCGGAATTCCATACCCATGTCCTGTACTTCCATCACGATCACGTGACAGCAGGACACCGGGGACAAAGGAAGATTAATCTTGCCCTTAGCAAGCATTATTACTGGCCCAGCATGCTGGCCTATACGACCGTAGGATTGCCTGCCTCATCACGTGTGGGAGGCCAGCCCACAGGAACTTCTGGCGGAACGAGAGCCTGTGCGCGGGGCTGATGTGGGACCAGTTGGGGCACTTGGAACACGTTGTGGCCCTCATAGGTGGGAGGCAGGGCAAGACGGTTCTCCACCGCACCGATGCGTTAGGTCACCATAAAGGGGCCTCGGTACCGAGGTTCGAACCTAGAACAGTGATTAAGGGCCGGCAAATGTTTACTGCTGAGCCAGACTTTGTCGCCGATGTTGTACTCCGCAGCTCGGCGCTTAGAGCCAGCATAGTATTTCAGTTTCCACTTCTCCCGCAGGATGTGGGTCCGCGCCCGATCGCAGAGCTGACGAAAGAATTTGGTCATCGGCGGGGTGGTGGTAGGGGCCAAGGCACCAGCGATATCCATGTCGGCTGCGCTTACAGGGCTATGGCCGATCATGGGGAAAGCTCGGTGGAGGAGTGGGGATAGTATTACGGGCCAGGTCCACGGCCCGCACTAAGCCTTCCCACTCCCGTTCATCCGCTTGTATGTACATCCGCAGCATTTGCTCAAGAGTGCGATTGACCCTTTCAGTTTGCGCATCAGTCTGCTGGTGGCAGGGCGAAGAAGTCGTCCTTATGATATTGAATCGGGAGCACAGTTGCGCCCACACTTCTGACTGGAAACGAGGATCCCGATCGGAGATAAGCACGTCAGGAAATCCGTGATAACGGATTAGCCGTCAGCGAATAGTTTCACGGTGTCACCTGCTGACGTGGGCTGCGATCGGCCGCTCGCCTCTAGAGTGAAGATTGCTCCCGAAACGAGAGCTTCAGGTCCTCTGGTGAAATGGGCTTTTGTCTTAATAATCTGTTACTTGTTCTTCAAATAAAACGATGGAGCAAAGGCTTCTGGATCAGCTCCATGTAGCAACTGTGCAGGCACAGCCAGCGCTACAACCTTGGCGGGTAGGGACGATACAACAGAATAACAGGACCACGTGAAATGCGTCCGGGGTTGAGGCCTGGATTACCTCAGTAAAAGTCGTTTTATTAATACAGAGGGCTCGACACAGGGGACGATGGACTAGATGACCCCTTGTTGATCGTGCATTGTACCTACTCCAACCCGTGAAACAGTACTGTTAATTATATTGCGAGTACGGTTTCACGCGCGGGCTCTGAATGCTTTTTGACTGAGAGTGAACAGTGGAGGGTGCAAATGGCTATTGTGGCTGTTGTGTTTCCTCGGGAGCATCCATATTGTCACTTCCATTTTCCATCCGACTGTAGGCAACTGCTTTCCTGTCATTTATTCGCTGTTTCATTGGAGAGGGATAGCTTCAGGTGCCCCTAATGGATATAGGCAGCTGCAGGACGCTGCGCTTGCAATCTGGAGTTCCTCACCTGATTACCCCACTGCGATGGCAGCTTAGGTGCACACTGAGCCCTGCACCATGGAGTGGAATTGACGCGGTTTAAAAACACCTCATGCTCCACTTTGCGCAGCGTTACAGGAGACAGGGAGTCAATCTAGGGAAATCAGCCACCGCTCCTCGGTATGAAAGCGCGGTAGCGTTCAGGAGATGTGGAGCACCGTAGCTTCTCTCTGTAGGGTGTAAGATGCTTTTATACAATACCTTGGAAACTATGGTTACCTGTTGGCCGAGGCCCTCCGTCACAACAAGCAACCCGTGGGGACTGAAGATAAGCTATCTGCTCTACAGTTTCTCCAGGCAAAAATGCGATGCTCCAGCTACTGATGCCAACCTTTTTGTGGTGGCCGAGTTTTCGGTCTCTTTAATTTTCCTCCCCGTTAATTTTCCCTTCATTCTTTACTCTTTCACTTCTTTGGGGATATTTTTCTTTGTTTTGGATGTGCCTGTCTCACAAGAAATGTTTGAATGGCTTTCCTCCGTCAATGTATGGGTGAGCGAAGGTGACGTTTCTAGATAGAACAGACAGCCAAGCTGTGCTAGGCTGCCTTTGTACAAATGCCCTGTACGTTAAAAGCAGTTTGGATTCTTTACCTAACGACTCTCGATTGATACTCAAACCGCACAAAATTTAAATTCTCTACTACGGGAAGTGCTCCGGAAGCTTTGGGTTTATCTATAGGAAGTGCTTCGTCTCGTCTTATGCCTCTAAGCAGATGATGGGGTGGCCAAAAGCGCATCAAGGGTTCACCCTGCCTACTATAACTTGCAGGCGAGTCTTTTTCCTTCATATGTAGCCCGTGGTATGTGTGGCCATACCTCTTCCACTTCAGGAAAGCAAATGCTACTTTGCTATGTATTGATCTTCAAATCTCAGACGCGATTGTCAAAGATACGCTCGCTTCCTAGTGCGTTCGAGGCTTCCATTACTACCAGCTAATTCTGCGCCGAATATGTTGTAATTATCGTGGCTACCCGACGTAATTTGGTCTAGTGCAACTACACAGATAAAGCATCGCGTAGGCATCCATGCGGCACAGGTTTGCAAAAAACTCCAATACACTGGACTGGTCGGGAATTGAACCCGAGACCTTTCGCATGCGAAGCGAACGTGATACCCCTACACCACCAGCCCTCATGGATTCGCTGGGTCTCCCATCGTACCTTCTTGGTCCGGTCTTGCTCTATTTCAAATTAGTGAACATGTATTTGGTTGGAGCCATGAACATATGTTGCTAACGGAACCGTCTGCATTGCAGCACCCGCAGCCGGTGGTCGGGTCATCCTCTTATGTAGCTTGCCACGAGGTGAGGTGTTCTTAGTACCTGTAAATAAGCTATTTATGCTGCTATTTTGCACTAGTTTTACTAATTTGGCCCATCCGTCTAGAGCTGATCAACATTTTGAGCGACCGCGCCCGAGCCCCTTCTGTAGTGCACAGGCTGTAAAATAGGCTCCGCGCCGGGCCTCTAGTGGCCTATCTCTGGGGAAAACACAATATGCTAAATATTATTATTTAAGGAAGATCACATAGAGCATAGTTGTGGCTAACTGGGTTACGAGAGCCCACAACCCTTAGAATTTGGGGCTGACTGTGCCGCTGAGGCACTGACCCTTGGGGGGTTAAGCAACGGGCAGTTCCTTCTCTCCTTAATACATATTGGATAAGTGGATTCCTGGCGTAAAGTCTGTTATTTGGTAATGTAGAATGCTTTACAGAGAATTCACTGAGTCCGGCGATAGATACTGTGTGTGCACCTAAGTAGGTGTGTATAGAGTAACACGTAGTAACAGCAGTGGCGGGAGAGCTGTTCACTACAACACCTCCAGCCACGCGACCACAGGCCCCTGCCGCAGATAAGCGGCAACGGAGGAAAGGGCTAGTTCATACGTCTGCTTTATTCGATAGAAAGCCAATACTTTTCGTTGTAGCGGCTGCTGATGCCAACGTCATCTACCATTCAAAGTGACAAGTACGCCAAACTGACCAGGAAATCCAACTTGGCTGTTTAGGCATTCCATGTGTGTGTGAACCTTTGAAGCCTCCTAAAGGAGAAAATAAAAGCTCTCATGTTTATTGACGTTGTCTGGGTATCTGATACTTATCTGCAGTAGCATTTTCGGGGAGAATATTTGCCTGCGGCGCGCTGCGGTTCTTGGCTTCTGCGCCATTTGCTATGTCTTTCTGCGTAGGATGGCTCTGGAGCTGGCGAGGCCGGTGGCCGAGAGGTTCATCCATTTTGTTAACAAAACAGGCTCACCCTACCACTCAGTCAAGGCTGTGAAAGATATCCTTATCACTGCAGGCTTCTCGGAGCTTGACGAGAGGTGAGACTGGCATGCTCCTAGCTGCTCACTGTAGTAAATTGGGGTGGAAGGCTGATGCTAGATTGTTGCAGTGGGCAGGAAGAAGATCTGAGCAAGCTGTGCCAGTTACCGCTGGTACAGAAGGGCGCTTCCTGCTAAGCAGTGCTCAGGGGCATGGAATAACCTGATGTCCTCGTATTTTCTCAGGGGAAGCTGGAAAGTGACGCAAGGAGGCAAATACTTTGTTACAAGGAATGATTCATGCATAGCTGCGTTTGTCGTTGGTGGGTCTTTTCATTCTGTAGCTTCTGGATTCTTCATAGCGGTGCACAAGCTGGCGTGGCTACAGCGAGGGACACCCTGACTTCATTCTAGAAGCTGGTGCTTACTGAAGGCTTCGGGGTTGGAAACTTGTGAAAAATGTCATGCATCGTTTCAGGGGCAGCTTTTGGATATTCCGGCACTGGTGGCTTTTGCATAACAGCAACGCACACCGACTCTCCCTGTTTGCGTCTGAGGCCGCGCGCCTTTGCGGAGAAAGAAGGGTATCACATGGTGAGTAGTGTAATTCAGGTTGGGCGTCCTGTTTCAGTGCCCCCTTCAGCTTACAGAACTAGCTCAACCGTTTTCAACCTGAGAGGCGGAGACAAGCTGCGTTTGTGAAACGAAACGCAGGGCGGCGTAGAATGTTACGGCGGGGGCCTTTGGCACACGTGGTTTGATAGGGGACTTGGCATGGCTGGAAAGGTTGCCCTTCGCGTTGGTAAGGGCTACCCTGCTGTCTTGGTGACGGTGTGTACACATAGTAATACACTGAAAGGAAAACGGCAGCACTATCTGAGTGCGCTACAACACCTGTATTGCGGTTTTGGCTTCGGCGACGTTGCAGGGAACAAGGTGGAAGAGAGACTGCTTCATATATCAAAGCCTTTGTTTTACCTGCCGAATCTCGCGATACACTTAAAAACAGCCGAGGAAATTGGGGCATTCACAATCAACAAGGTAAGCACATGGGGTCCCTGTTATCTGTGTTCTCGTCTCGGCTTGGTTCCAGAGTCGTTTCATCAGCAATTATTCCCCTGTACGTGGAAGGCAATTATGTGCCTTCTGGGTAGAATTGATGAGCTCTCAATCGTGGGGGGTAGACCATTGCTTTCAGCTCTTACGGTAGAGGCCTATGCAGGTTTTAGACGTGTGATCTGAGCTTATGCCTCAGGCATAGGTCAAGTTTTTGTTGTCGGCACGCATCCCTTGTCATGCGATTGATAACACGTTCTGCTGCGTTTAATGACTGCACAGTGCACTTGATACAATAATGTTTACCATATATCGACGGCTCGTTCGCTTCCGCAGGAGCAGCACCTGCAGCCGGTCTTGTGTTCGGCCATAGCCGAGCAACTAAGCCAGGGCAACGAGGGCAAAGAACAGGACAATAAAGATGAGGCCCAGCGCCTGCCGCCTGCTCTAGAGCGTCTAGTCACGGAGTGAGGGGTAACGTTTAGTCTTTCTGATACAATTGAACGAGCAGTGTGTATCTGGATACTTGAGCTTCCCCGGGAGCTTATTGGGAGTCTTCAGCCTCTGAAGCTGTAGACGGCATCAGAGCATGCGCGTGCTGTTGTGTCCTGATCATTTCCTTTTCAACTTTAATCTCGTCACGTGGCCTTTCACGGACGGTCGTGCTTCAATCCGTAGAGCCAGGTAGCCCTTGGTAAGACCCTGTTTGTTTGGAATAGAACTGCGTATTTGCTCTTCACCCCTGTGTTCTGTCTCGTAGAGCGATTGGAGTACCCAAAGCAAAGCTTCTAGATTGGGATTTTTGTCTAATGGACTCCACGCCCAGCCGCCTGTCAGGTATTCACTCGGAATTCATCGAGAGCCCGCGACTAGACAACCTGGCCTCGACCTTTGCCGCGTTTGAAGCGCTAATAGAGACTAGCAGACGCCATTGTGAAAGTATAAAGGACGACATTATAATGGCTGTAGCGTTTGATCACGAAGAAGTCGGGTCGGAATCGCTGGCAGGCGCCAACTCCAACATTCTCGAGGTAGCACACTGAAGTTTCTTCTGACCACCTTAGTCTTTTCTCCATCCCTTCTTCATCTCGTTTTTGCGCTAGTGAGATCTGCAAACAGGAACTCTGCGTAGCAGGCGTTTGCGCTGTTTGTCTTGATGTAACTGTATGGTTGCGTGTTGAAGTGCGGAGAAAAGCTCCAGTGATTCCTGAGTTTGCTAGCTCTATCGTTGAGCTTTCTACAACTGGTTGGTTTCGCAAGCTGTGTGTGAAAACCGGCGAATCCCCTCTGCGCGCTCTTGGAGGAAGTGGCTGCCTCTCTTACTCAGCAGCAGCTGCTGTGCAGGTTGCTGCCCTGAAAGCAGACCGTTTATTTTGAACACTGTGGAAAGTCAAGTACCGGCGGACAACGAACATGAGACCTTTCGAACACAGCTTGAGTTGGTTATGCTTAGGCGTGGATGCGGAGGTGTCTTGATGCCCTTAAACACGAGCGCTCTTTCTATGAAATTCTCGCTAAGTCTTTCATCGTCAGCTCAGACATGGCCCATGCAGTGCATCCGAACTACAGCGATAAGCATCAGTCTCAACACAAACCATCAATGCACAAGGCAAGTTACTTGTTAGTGTATCGATCAGGCTTGTGTATGTCCTTCTCGAACCTGTTGGTTTGCCACTCTGCGCGCTTATTCCGCTTCTTTGCCAGATCGAACGAAAAGGCACTGAGGCCTTTACGTTCGTGCCGGCTCGCGTTCATTGGATGTGCAGCAGCTCAGGCACTTTGCATTTGTTGCTGTATGCTACCTCTCCTAGGCTCATTTATCTTCATGCTGCCGCATGGCTTATCTGTTGGCTACTGCAGGGTGTCGTCATAAAGGAAAACGCCAACCAGAGCTACGCTTCCAATGCTTGCTCGATGTCTTTCGTCCGCGTCATTGCAGAAGACGCAGGAATTCCCCTGCAAGACTTCGTTGTGCGTAATGACAGCAGATGCGGCGGTACCGTCGGGGCCATGCTGAGTGCTCGCTTAGGTGAGGTTTGCTTGGCGCTTTACTGTCGCTTTCACTGGTGGAATTTGAATATCCATTGTCCACGGAGGTGGAGGCTGGCGAGCCGTTTCTTACTTTTCGTTTAGATGCCGCTTTCCAGCACTACCCTGTTGTGGATGATCTCCCAGTAAATAATGATGCAATCGACGTGCCTCATGATTTTGGCAATGATTCTTAAGTTGCAGACCGAGTAACAGGGGAAGGGGGTTTCCTGTGTGCTTTTGGTGGTCCGCAGGGGTGCGCACAGTAGACATCGGGATACCCCAGTGGGCGATGCATTCATGCAGGGAAATATGCGGTGTGACAGATTTGATGCACTTGCAAAAACTTATCGAGGTCAGTAGACCACTTGTGACATAGGGAGGCATCATCACCTCGACAGCTCTTCTTAGCAACCCATAACTGGAAGGCGGTCGTCAGTTTGCTGCAAGTCTTAGGTTGCGATTGGCAAAGTTGTGTAGATACACGCGCACCGACAGTGCATCTTTGCAGAATAGCCTGGAAAGTATTCATCGAACTTTTTCATGTAGGCTCCGGTTTGTAGACAAGAAATGACCCACCATCGTTTGCGAAACTCCCAACGCCCAGCTACTTATGCAGACTGCCTCCTGCTTTTGCTTGTTTAGGCTATATACTGTAACTTCCGTCGCTGGGACGATAACTAGTGGGGAGATGCGCGCCCAGTGACAGCGGCACTACGACACACAATATCAGCCGGCGTTTGGATCTACAAGTGCCTGCGCCGCTAAGCTTTAACAACGCGAAGGAGGCAGGATGATAAGCTATACGCGTGCAACTGTGTTGCACATAGTCATTCTTTCCCAAAAAAACCAAAATGGCTGAGCGGTTTCTAGCAAGCTTCCTAAGCAAGCTGCTGTGCTCTCGTTTGCTCTTTGGAGGACAAGCGCGGGGGCTGTAAGGGCGTACTCAGGAGGCGGGAACAATATGCTGATTCGCAAGGGTTAATGAATGCTACGTTGTATCCCCGGAGCAGCCTTGAGACGTGAATCAGTAGCCAAGAACATAATTTGGGGAGAAGAGCGGATCCCCATGTAAGCAAAAGACCACCAAACCTACGGGGCCTACTGGGCTAGAATAACATGGGCAACGGAAGCGTTTTTGCCCTCTGCCTTCTCATCACTTCAACCTCATCATGTCAATTGCTGACTGCTGCGAGGGTCACCGGCTCTTCGCGAAAGTAGTCGTAACCCAAAAGGAGTTGATAAGCGTACAAGGCCTTCCCTACGCCTCTGCGCAGCTGTCGGCAACCCGGAAGGGGCACGTTCCGCCTTGTGTTTAGAATGTTTCTCTTCTCAAATATACACACGCCTAAAATTATGCGGGCGCAGCTTCTGTACAGCATCGCATGTCTACACATGCACATCTTCGCCCGCTTCCGTCACTGCGCCCCTGATTATGTCAATTGTCTTCCATCCTGGCGTGAACTCGTTTGTGGAGGTCGCACAGAAAATCCACGTAGCTCCCATCTCCGCTCAGTGGATCTTCGATGAGGTGCGTCAACAGGCGAGTTTCGTCATAAGACCTGCATCACGACACAAAACTTTCACTGGACTGCAGTCTTACTGTTTACTTCCACGTGCCGCAATGCTGCCCGACACTTAACCACAAACCCAAATAAGAACTTGAAATCGGGGAATTGCATGTTTACAAAGTGTGTGGTCCTGGTCCAAAGTGTGTAGCCCCCCGTTACAATGTTGGATGTGTACGATGCCTTGCGGCCTCAAGAATTAACGAGGCAAGCCCGACTGAAGACTGATATCATTCAGTCTTAAGGTTCTCATAGGTCATGGGTTAATCTCACTTTGGTGCGACAATCCGCAAGGGGATGTAAGGCGTGTCAAACTTTTCGAAACGAACTTGCTCTACGACGCGAAGGATTCTCTCTGAGAAAGATCACAAAATCATTTGGAACAACAGAAAGCTCATTGCTTCCGCCACGTTCTCTCGTCCAACTGGTCTTGCTCTGAGTTTTCTATCGACGGTACTGCGCCTCCTAAATACAAGAGGTACGAGGTACACCTTTGGCCTGGGCACGAGTTTGTACTTATAAGCGTGAACATCTGAAATAATCTTTCCCACAAATTCACTACGCTACGATGAGCAACATGATGTAAGCATTGAATCGCCAGACCTCCCGCGGTTCCTTCAGTATTCTGAAGTCGTAGTTCCGTCGTTGACCGCTCGTCAAGTTGCGCATCAAATCCAAAAAGCTGCAGGACCCCAACCGACAAATCGAAAAATAAGACAACAGATGAGACCTAAATGTGGACGCGGCAGGGAGCGTCGCCGACACTACAGTAAGAAAAACTCTACGCATCAATAACTGATCAATTGTCGGCCTCTATGTTCACTGTGTGTCTTGTGTCTGTGTGTCTTCTTAAGCCATTATTGTCCTCTTAGCATACGGCAAAGTGTAGGCCTACGTCTATTATATACTCTCTCCGGACGTGCTGGCCTATGTACAACAACATGTACGATCCAGCTTCGCACAGATAAACTCCGTCACTTAGGATGTTTGTGCCACTGGCCGGAAGCGACTGCGGCATCCATACGAAATTTTCGACACCACTGTACTCCCCTACCTGCGCAACAGAGCCACAGTAAATTGCAGACGACACCCGACCGCCAACTTAAAAGTGTACATCCCTTCCCAAAAAGCATCCGGAACCCTGTAAACTCCTTGCACGTAATGCTCTCAGCTCAGTGTTTGGCCAAGGCTCGAGCTTTCCCGCTATGAAGGCCCGACGGCCTAACTACCTTGTAATTACCCGATCAAGTGCCTTGCGTTCTTTGCCTCCCGGCGGCTGCAGGTAGGACTTGTGCAAGAGGCAGAGACGGGGATAGAGATGAGTTGAAAACTCCGTAATTGACATCCGCAGGAACTGCAACAACTGAAACAACCGGACCTGGGGGTCCACTGTCGACTGGCGGAAAGCCTGACCGCACAGAAAACCGCAGCTATGATATGAACGTACGTGATCTCAAGCAAAAGTCCACGAATATGTGTACTCTTACGCCAGTATCAATATTGCCTATAGCTTTATATGCATCGGAAACATGTAGAAACTGCGCTTGTAGACTGGCACACAACAGTCCCGGCTGGCAAGTGTCGCAGTTTTGCCGGCTGTGTGGGCCCTAGGAGGGCACAAAGTACAGCATTCCAACGTTGATTAGCGATGAGAAGCCTTACAGCATGCTTAAATAGCGCCTGCAAGTATACTGGAAGGAGCTTCAGAGAGTCTGGAAGGATAAGCTGGCCCTCGGATGATGCGCTTGCACACTGCGTTGCAACAACAGAAAGGCTGACACGGAAGAAAAAAAGAATATGTCAAAACAACCACGGAGCAAATTACCTTTGCGCGCAGTGCTCACTACCATTGAGCCACCAACATCCTGAGAAGCTTAAAGCAAAATGAAGGTAGAAAGCGATCAAGTATACGGGCATTCAGGCGGTTAATCGAATAATGATAACCTGTCATCCTGTGGTTAGTGGGCATGTACATTTATACGATATGCGCTAAGAATCTCGACGAGGTTCTTGATGGCTTTTTCCCGCCACTGGGGTTCTTGATGAAGCTCCATAATGGCTGAGGTCCTGGCCATTAGGAAAGTCGTAGCGTCCACCTACCATGCGAATCAAATGGGGTGGCGCAACACAAAGAAGCCCGTAGAGCGTTCCAAAGCGGAATGTCATGCGGCAGATACCATGGGCTACCATGATCTACGTGCACTGCTTTCGCAATGATCTCATATCTTGACTCAGGGGCACTCACCTCTGCATAGCGGAACAGAGAAGCGAGAGAAAATGTTATGGGCAATGACAAAGAATGCACCCTCAGAAGACGCCGGTTCGGTACTTTCTTAGAAGGATGCATCGGGATGTAGGCACATACACTTTGAGCATAAACGTTCTTCTGCGTCTCCAACCTGTTCGCCCGCAAGCACATGAACCATGCCTGGAGACGTATGGCGCAATTGCCATCCGGAAAACCTAGTTCCAAATTTTCATTTCCCCCAATAAAATCCCGCAGTGTCTAACAATTCGGAAGCATATTTTTTCTAGGGTATCAACGGACTGTTCCGTGTGCTTCAACTGAAACAACAGAGTCGACTGTGAGCTGAGGCGAGGAAGCCGGAAAGTGCTTTGGTCCACCAACGACCTGGCCCCAGAAAAGGAGACCAAGATTCTGTCCACAGCCAAACCCTGCAGTCAGCAGCAAAGGCAACAAGCATATCTCAAGTCTCCTGACCTCACAGGAGTTGGCGGCAGCCAAGCTGCCAAGGGTTGGGGAAAGTACAGCACATCTACTTTCGCAAAACCACCTTTACGTCCATGTGATTATCCATACCATTTTGGCGCGAGCAGTAGCAACTGCAACTGCTCCAATAGATGCACTATTTACGTATGTACAAGCAAACTCAGCAGCAAGAGCAAATTCGGCTGACGCCACCGGACAACGTTTGGCCGCCAAGAGATGAAACACATATATCGCGTTCATACACCGAGAGAAGGGGCTAAATTAGCAGACGCCGCTGCAGGGCAGGCAAAACGGACCTTCGAAAGACGCAGCTTAAATTCGACATCGAAGTAGAAACAAGAGGTGAAGATACGCCTTATCTCGGCGGCCACCCACTCCTTGTCTCTGCAGAAAGGATGAAGAACAGCACAAATACGCTGTGGCCCTTTGAATGCGTCGGCGGGCACCATATCTAACAGACCAAGTACTGCTCCAGAACCCGCATCCAGCGCATACTTTTCCCAGCTCTCACCTTGAGCCACAGAATTCTGGCACAAAGCGAATGTCTCCTCCTGTTTGTTGTGCGGGAAAACCTAGGGATTGGAGCTCCAGGATTAAGTTGGGCGGAGGACACGCGTATACGTCCACGCATACACAAGCTGCAAAGCATTGTGTTATAATGGAGTTGTAGAAATCTTGCTGAAACCCAAAGGCACAAAATCTAGGCAGAGCATTTTGTTCCCGACTGTGCCCCTTCCAGCCCCAAATCTGCTTGCTGCCTGAACTGTTGCATGTACGCCTTACGCCTACTCCTGCCCCCTTTCTTTGCAGCTTCCCAGCTTCCCTGTTGTCCCGTGTTGGCGCCAAGGCAACTACATCACCTCCCGAAACGTCATGTGTGTTGACCTACTTGGTGGATTTCGGTGGCTTTTGTTGGCCCTTGTGATGCCTTTGCAGAGTGCTTGAGCGCCCCTACACCTGCAAAAGTGTGGATACACGCTCATGGAAAAACTCTGGCCGTACGGCAAGTACAAGAGTCAAGTTCCTACCCACAACCCTTAACCTTTAGGAACTACCCGTGGAACTTGGGATAAAAGCCTCACCGACGTCTGGCAAGGTACAGTAAAACATCTCCACCATCCCACCCGCGGATCTCTCAGCTATTAAATCGACCGCTACCTGCGCATGCCCCATCACAGGTAGGTGCTGCATACGCTTGTGGTTACACTGGGGCTGAGAAGACACTTCCGACGAGGACACTGAACCAATAGATGTCGTGCTTCCCAACCAGATCCGGCAAATTAAACTGGCGCAGAAAGGAATGGCTAGAAGACGCTGCTGGCTGTAATGTATGTGTTGTTGGCGGTGCAGCTGCGGCAATGAAAATGGCATCAACTGCACTAGCTGTCTCCGTCGCTACCGTCGCCAAAATGCAAAGTCTTTGGTAGCTACTCGCGACCAGCCACAGCAAGTACAGCTGCCGCTGAAGCGTCTTGTCTGCGAGATCACCTTTAGAGCAGCATTAGCTGCAGAGGTATGCGATATGTTGACGCAGCTGTTTAAGGCTGCTGGGAGCAGCGACACTGCCCAGAGTAACTGCAGACAAAGAAACAACGCACGTACCTTTCAACCATTTTGCTTACAACTGTGTCTATACATCCGGACAATCTGCTGGCTTTGCAGATAGCCAAACTTCCAGCCTGTTTGGGCAGACACAGCAGTTAGTAGTTGCAGTGCCAGAGCGGCGAAGCACATTAACCAATATTTCTTGCTCCATATTTTCCCCACTCTCAACCTAACAAGCGGCTAACTACAGGGTGCCTGTCCCGTACTCCGTCTCTGTCCTGGGGCCGAAAAAAGCAGTGTTCTACTGGAGCAGGTAAATATGGATCCGAAACGTCGTCCACAACCAAAAGCTGCAAACCCTGCTGCAGGTGCTGTGGTCCGGTCCTGTTGGTGTTTGGAATGAAATACAGCCTGTCAGAAACGAGAATTAGGCATATATCCACCTCGAGGTACACCTCACGGAGTACTTGTTCCAGCCCCGCAGCAACAGAATGTGATAGACCCGACGTGAGACTCGGGGCTGTGGCGTCAACTACAAAGACGATACACGGCCGCAGGCTGCTGTCGTTGCTATTGCCACACAAGCGGGGAAGGGGATCGCCACACTGGCTGTCAGAGTCCACACCAGCCGAAACCCCAGCCTGGGCTCCCCCCCACTTGCTCTTCTGCGCGTGCAGCTGCTTCACGCAGTTTTCGTCAATTTCCTGCTGCAGCCCCTGCTGATCTGCTCGATGCAGCTGCTGTTGGGTAAGCTGATGCTGCTTGGTGGCCTCCCTTTGCACTTGCAGTTGCCTGAGCATACGCTCCCTCTTGTGCTGCAGCTGGGTTAGTTTGGAAGCGTCCGCAAAGGCCCTGGGGGCCACGAAATCGATGGACCCTTTCCACAGTTCCTGTCTACGCTGTCTAAAGTACCTCTCCCCCTCAGAAGAAGCTGCCCCCATACCGCTGCTGCTGGCGCGCAGGCCGCTGCGGTATCGATCTAACAGCGTCAGGTAGAAGGGGGGCAGCTCGAATGAGGAGCCACAGAGGTTACACAAGCAATGCGTGCTATTGCTGGCCCACGACATAAATGGACTTAGATAAGCCATGCAGTTGGTGCACCTAACAATCCCCTCGCCGCTGGCTGCTGCTCTGGAGCTGCCCCTGTTCCAGCTGCTACCGGCAGAAGCGGCATTCCTGCTGCTGCTGCCAGTTCCCGTATCTCTCTCGTCCTCTGTATCTGACTCTTCTACGTCGAAATAACCCCCATAGAAGTCTGTTCGCACAGTGGAGTCTTGATCAGGTGTTGCTGTTGCCGCTGAGCCGGCATACGAATAGGGCTGCTCCGCCTGTCTCCGGCTGAGCCGCAAGTCCACCAAAGGCACTGCTTCTTCAGTTGGGGGCTGTGCAGCAAAGGGGGTAACGACAATGGCGAACGGCAGCCGAGAGAGTTCAAGACTGTGACTGAACGCCGGAACCTGCAGAACAGCAGCACGGCAGGCGACAACGTAAGCGCTCCAAACAGCAGAAGACCACCGTGCTGCTTCTGCTGCTGTCTATTCTTCATAAGCGACAAGGCGAGGTGCTCAAGAACCACCGGGGTCAGAAAGGCAACACTTTGCCTATTTCTGCAAAAGAAAAGCAGCACTAGCAGATGCAGCTGTAGCAACCTCCTGATCCATACCTGGTTAATGGTAGAGCGCATGAACCTGCAGCTGCAGCAGCCCTTGTCGAATGCCGTGTAAAATCCGGCAGGCGACGGGGGAGTAGCCCCTGCCTTGTCTGTCTCGATCCTCTTTCCGTATATATTCGTTATTTGTTCTGAAAAGACGAGGGTAACGACACAACAAGCAAAACGCGGACATACGGCACTTGGACCAACTAGGCAGGAGCACGATAAATTTTAAAACGCAAGCACAGGAGGCCGAAACGGCAGATGCAGATCCGCATCTCGCTTCTTTCTTTGTGTAGTGCTGCGCACTACACAAAGAAAGAAGCGAGATGCGCACGCCACGCCTCCTACAGTAATGTGGGCATGCGAGCCAGGCAACGACAACGGAGACACATATATGCGGCAAAAGGACAGGCAAGCGAGATAAGCTTGACATGCATCCTACAGCAATGAGTGCAGAAGTTGGAAGAATCAACAACAGCAGTGGCACTGACGCATTTCTCTCCATCGTCTAGCGTACCATTCCACTCAGGGCGAGGAATATGGGCGGGGTCGATTCGGTTGTTGATGGGGCGCGCGAGAGGTTGCAGCGGCGGCATGTCTTCCGGGACACTGTCATGTTGCTCCTGCTGCTGCCGCTTCTGTCCATGTTCACCTCTATCCGAAGAGCTTTTGACGCCATTAGGCTCTGCGCTAGGAGGAAACGATCCCGTGCCTACACCCATAAGAGAAGGTGCCCGCCGCTCCTGCTGGAGTGGTTGGGAGACGTTCTTGTGGGGCGCATTGTATTGCTGCTGCTGCCACTGTTGTAGTTGAGGCTGCTGCAACTGCTGCTGTTTCAGCTGCTGCTGTTGTAGCTGTGTCTGCTGTAGCTGCTGTTGTAGCTGTGGTTGCTGTTGCTGTTGCTGTTGCAACTGCTGCTGCTGTTGCTGCTGTTGCACCGGATCACAACCCTGGTCAACAGGCGGCTGCCCCATCTGCTGCGCCTGCCGAAATGGGGCTGGTTCCGCCGCCTGTTGCTGTTGTTGCTGTAGCACCTGCTGGTGTTGCGTCTGCTGCTGAGGGAGCAACGGTTGCTGCTGTGGAGGCTGTTGTGGTGGAAACTGTTGTTGTGGTTGATAAAGCTGCTGATGGGGTTGGAAGAGTGTGTGCCCTTGTGCATCCTGCGCGGGAAGGTGCGGAATTGACTGTTGCTGCACTGCTGCTGGATGATGCTCCGGGGTTGAATAAAAAAGTTGTTGCTGCTGTGGTTGCAGCGGCATCTGCTGACGTTGACCCTTCTGCTGCTGCGGCTGCTGTTGTGGTAGTTGCTGCGTCGCAAAGGCAACGTCGCTTGCCGATGCATCTCCTGCAGCATGGCTAGACCTCATCGGCTGCCCAGTTGAACGGGGATCGCCCCACGCACCAACCTTATTGCCAATGCCATGAGCAGCAGACGAAGAAACAGCAGAAAAACCATTTAGCGCACGGATCCCGCCCGCAGGTGTGACAGAGGTCACTGAGGGCTCAGGCTCTGCTGTTGCGTTGGTATGATCATGCGACAAATACTGCGATTGGACGCTACTCTGCTGCTGCATCAGCTGATGAGGTTGTTGAGGCGCTGCCGCCTGCTGTTGCAGCGGTTGTGGCAGCTGCGGCTGTTGTTGCTGCTGCTGTGGCTGCAGCTGTGGCTGTTGTTGCAGCCCAGGTTGCTGCACCGCTGGTTGCTGCTGCAGATGTGGCTGCTGCTGCAGCTTTTGCTGCTTCGGCAATGTTAGCTGCTGCAGTTGTTCCTGGTGCGGGTGTGGCTGCTGCGATGGCTGTGGCTGCTGTTGCAGTTGTGGTGGTTGCTGCAGCTGTGGCTGCTGCTGTAACAGTGGCTCCAACGGCTTGGGCAGCTGCTGCAGTTGTGGCTGCTGCTGCAGCTGTGGCTGCAATGGCTTGGGCTGCGGCGGCTGCTGTGATTGTTCCTGCAGCTGTGGCTGCGACGTCGTGGGTTGCGGCTGCAGCTGGGGCTGTTGCTGTAGCTGTGGCCGCTGTTGAAACTGTGCCTGTTGCTGCATTTGTGGCTGCTGCGGCTGTGGTTGCTGCTGCTGCTGAGAAAGCTGCGGCCGTGGCTCTTTCTGCTGCAGCTGAGAAGGCTGCAGCCGCGGCGGCGGCTGTTGGGGTTGCAGCTGCAGCTGCTGCGTCTCTTGAGGATGGGAGAACATCTGTTGCGCCGTTGCCTGCTGCTGACGTTGTAACTGCTGTGTATGCTGCTGCGCCTGCTGCTGTTCGCTCGACTGATGCATCTGTGGATGCTGCTGCTGCCACGGACGTGCGTGTTGCACCTGTTGCAACTCGTTCTGCGGCCACTCCATCTGTTGCTGAGAGTGCTCCATCATCCCAGGTTGTCGTTGAAGAGTATGTTGCTGCGTTGGGTTGTTAATAACGGGGTAGGACACATACTGCTGTTGCTGCGCCTGCTGCTGCCACCTCTGTGGTTGCTGTTGGTTCCCTTGTATCCCTTCCACGGCAACGGCCTGTGAAGGCTTGCCGTAATCCTGTTGTTGCTGTACTGTTCGTTGATGCAGCTGCTGTTGCTGCAGTAACTGCTGCCTCTGCTGCCATGAAGGCTGCAGAGGCGGTTCGTAGCCGTCCGCGTTCATCTTCCTACTGTGCTGGCTCCAGTTGCTGCCTTCGCTTCTGCAGCAATGTACCGTGCGGCTGTTGCTGGGGCTGCCCAGGGGCCCTGCAATGCCGAACAACCAGCTGAACACATCTGAGTGGGGGCCCCAAAAGTATCAGGGGGTCCTCGGGCGCCTGTCTTGCCGCTGTGTAGCCTGTGTTTGCCTAAATCTCCCTCTACTCTCTGTTGTTGAACTGTTGGGACTTGGATAGGGCTTGGGATGGCGCTCTTGATGCTGATAGGCTTGCAGCTGTATGCTTTGCTGCCCTTGATATATAGGGGATATCGTGCGTCCGGTGCAGCGCCACCAGGGTTACTGAGGGTAGCGGCGGTGAGGAAGTGTAGCCGCCGCAGCCCCAGACACGTAGATACGAGACAAGCAACGGGCTTTGGTGCAATAAGAAGCCAGCACAGGGCCCCCAACACACGATGAGAGCATGGAAACTTGGGACTCGGGTCCTCCTTCTGCCGGTGTCCCCGAAAGCCGAAGGGATAACGTTGGGGCTCCCCTGTGGTATGCGTGTACGGAAAAGCGTTTACATCCCAGAAGGAAATAAGGCGGAAAATTGATTTTGCCGCAAAAGGCAGACGTGGCTGGGCTCCTAGGATATTAGGCTACCGCCTCAACGGCTGCTGCGTCTGCTACTGCGGCTCGTCTGTCGCAGCTGCCGTCGGCCGTGCAAGCAGCCCCAAGAACAACCCGCTGAATTTCTGGCAGCCTTCTGTCAATGCACAGGGAAAATATAGTTTAGAATTGGCACAAGGGTAAGCACCGGGGGCCCCGTTGTCTCGTGCGTCCCGATACACAGACAATGTTAGGTTTCGCTGAGCTGCTCAGAGGCCTGCAAATTAAGGATGTCTCCTGTGCGCCTCCCCAACCTAACGATGCTCATCCTACTTTCGGCGTCGAGTCTACTGTGACTAACTAAAGCCAAGAGCATCTGTACCGTGGCGGCCCCTAAGATAGACATAAAACTTATGTGGCTATTGAACAGTAGCGATGCCTGTTTGAAGTTGGTATGCGTACTTCTGTTTGCGCCCCAACTGGACATTGACGACTGAACAAGTATATAGTTGTTGTGTACGACGATAGAGCATGCATCAAGAGGAAGCCTGGGTTTGCCTGCTTGTGGGGTTACCTTGCACCATTCTTCGGGCCAAGGAATAACGCAACTCATGCAGGGCTACCTACTTCCCTCAACAGCCCCAGGTCCTTGGCCGTCTGCACATGTAGCATTGTATGTTACCTGTTCGGAATTCTGTGTGAAGCGGGTACATGAGCGCTTGCCTGTCCCTCAAAGGCAAACGGCACGCCAGTGTGTTCAAGGCTCATATCAAACAGAAATCTTCCAGTCACACCAGATGCACCAAGGGCACTCTGCTTCACTATTTGTGCCCCTTTATCCAGCAACATTCCTCGATGTGTCTTGGCTTCCTACCTGATGCAGAATTTGTGGGTAAAGTAACAGTGCAGCCTGACACTCGTTCCTTTCCGGCAATCCGGGATTACACCGAGTCACCGTTGGCTGACCCAAGTTTAGATATTTCTGTTGAAAGTCAGCCCCTTATCTGCGCAGCGTTCACCACTCAGCTCGCGGGAGCACGGTAATGCGCCTGTGCTGGGGAAGCACAAGTGCATTACCGTGCTCACACGAACGCCAGAGGAGAAATTATGGCAAATAACGCCCAGCCGTTATATTCAACAAGGCGACTTGGCTTTGTTGGATTCACAAGCACTTCGAAGAGCGGAGGCGGCGAGTTGCCAACGAAGTTCGCTTGACGCTGGTTGGGACCCTTTGCTATTAGAGTTATCGGGTCAGTGAGCCCGCCTACATCGCCAACTTTCTCTCCGCTTGGGTGCGTCATGTTAAGACTAATGCAGGCTTCCTAAAAGTATTCAGGGAATCATCAAAATACTCCAGAACTTTACCCACGAACAGCCAGCAGTGCCATGACGCAACTGGTAGAGACGGATATCCTATGCCGTGAAAAAAATTCGCAGCGAAGAAACTAAGTTAGTACATGAAGCAAAGGAGTTGCAGTTCGGCCCGCGTATGTAGCTACCTTGAATGCTCAATCAGAAGAAGGCACACTGCAACTCTTTCCATGCAGCCTCCTCCCCCACAGCTTGAGCCACCTGGACCGCGGTGCGCAGGAAACCTGGAGACGGTGTTGAGTGGTTTTCACGGAACACTTAGCTAAACGATTTTAGTTCAATCGCATTGCGTGGCGTACCGGTGTTTCTAATGTCCTAGATGCTATCAAGGACAACAGAAATACCAGCAATGCCAGACTCCAGCTGGTTGAAAGGTCGAATGTTCAATTGTAAACGGATTCCGAATAGGAGGGAACCAATATGCATTTTGCGCGCTAAAGAGTCACAGGTGCTGCCGAATCATGAGGTTGTGTCCTAGTTGACCACCTACTCCGGGCTGTTTTCCGCTGGTCATGCTGGGGTCAACGCCACGGTGCATCAAAAGTTCGCTTCAGAAGGCTCTAACGAACTTCCGGTCCCTGTGAGTAGCGATGCTTATCAGAAATTCGTTGAGCTATCGAAGTTGAGTAGTGAATAATTGGGCCAGTCCCTCCGAAGCACCTGAAGTCGAAGCCGGCGCGAAGTTGGTATATCGGCTGCGTCTATCAACACATCGTGGTTGATTATACATCATTTGATTGACGGTAAACTAATTATGAACACTACTGAGATAGCATTTCTGATCCACGTAAGAATAAGGGAACTCTCCGGTAGCTTCTGTTTCAGAGTATGTGAGACCTTTTCCTCCTGCTGTTCACGAAAACAGAGCAAATGATTTTTTTTTCTCAGGGCTGGAGCCTCGGCCATGAATAGGATCTGACCACCAGCTCTAGTTTTGCATGAACTACAACATGATCTGCTAACCCACTGCCGCACATTTTACAAAAGGAATGCACACATTGCTGAAACCGCTCAGAGACGAGCTAGCTCATCCCTTCCGGCATAAGGGCTCCATCAGAGAAGGCTGGAGGCCACAAGCTAGATCCATTCACTCACCTAGGCACCTAAGGCCTTTCCCTCAATGCTTCATGATGAAGTGGCCCTGCATGAACGCCCGGTACCCTAGTAGTTTGATCCTTGTGAAGCTGAGAAGAGACGCCACGCGCATTGCCCTAGTGGTTCTCGTTTCCAGTCTGCCAATGGCAAAGCTTAATCATAGAAACTAGTCGAGCGAACTGACATGTAGGTACCAATTTTTCCGGATTAGTTTCAGGCTTCAGATTCACTCCACATCCCGTGTCAAGCATTCCTGTCTACTTCCGATCATCATTATCATATTGAGTGCGCCAGAGTGAGGCTTGAAGAGAACCTGCAGGTGTACTTTCAGCCTCTCTATTGCTCGAGAGCTTCCGTGAGTTTTAGGAGGTTCCCGCAATTGCCTTGCTTGCTGCTTTGGAGACGTTGTTTGACGTTAAGCTTTTCCAGACTCGTCGGGATGGTGTGGAGCTTTATAGTTGCAGAGGGGTCAAATGCATCTCTCGATAAGCCCCCTACAACGGCTTCGCCACGACTTCCCGTGCTCAGTGTTTGCCGGCTCTCATCCACTTCTGCTGTCTACATTTCTCGTGAGGGTTACCAAATCGTGCTCCAATAGGCATTAGGACATTCAAGTCCTGGTTTTCCCTTCCCAAATGGGAAGGTGAAGGAAGCCCTTTTTAATTCGTTGTGGCTACGTACTCCATCATTTCGGCAAATTCCACCCTTTCTCCCTTTACCTTCCTCTCCTTGGCCTAGTGAGCAAAAGCTCTTAGCCCAACTTGGGCTCAACACTGGCAGCCGCTTCGAGGTGTGCTTTATCTGGGGCTTCCCTCTATTCTTGAACCTGCTACAGCTTATTGGTTTTGCAAACCTGGGGGTAAATGCAGATATCAGTGCATACCAGAACAATCACCGAAAATGTTCTGGAAGAGCTGCGCCATTGCCTAGAGAGGGCTGCCATTGTCATGGCTCCCGTTCGAGAAAAAAGAAAGTGTAGCCAGTCAATCGCACTTTGAAAACAAAAGTACACCCCCACGCTACCAATGAATCCCTCCAACACCCCTTCATTGTGTGGCTTCCCATCGGTACGCAGGGACGGTAGGCAGACGCCGTGGCTTTGTCCATTTATCTCCGCCCCTTTGACAATTTTGGCTCGATGGACTGCTGTTTAGTGCGGCCGATTGTTGGTTCACCAGGTCTTTGGACGCTTCCTGACATGGAGCATTTGCTCCGGATAGGCAATCCCCATACTCCCTTCAGAACAACAAACTAGGTAACTTCTAGGTTTTGTAGTATTTCGAGGTACTGAGCTAAAGAAAGTGGGCCAGTAGTTTCTTCTACACGGAAGGGTTTGTAGTAAAGCATTCCATCCAACTTCTACCGGCTCTCGAGGTTGCCTCTCAGCGAGGCAACATGGAAAATCCCATGCATCAATTAGCTATCGTGAGCGCAGTCGTCTCGTCAGCAGCTACGAGGCTCTGTGAGCGCATCGCAGCTGTTAAGTAATACACGAAAAATGAAATACTAAAATTGTGACGTTCAGCATTTAACCTGACTTCACGAGCAACCTAGGCGTATGCGTCCTTAGCGCACTCTACGGTGCACAGACGACAAACGAGCCTGTAGTTCTGATACGTGTCGTTGTGCAACTGTGACTGCTCCTGCTTGCACTGATGTACTGAATCGAGTTACTGACCTCCCTGATCACAGGGTGCGGCTTTAAATCTGCAGCCGTCTTCACTCATCATCCATACTCCACAAAGCTGTATAAAGTGCAGAACCAACACCTATTCCTGTCGCACTGGAACACAACCCTGTTTACTAGAGCTACTTAGAACCAGAGTAGCTATGATCTACAGAGCTGACATCTTACAGTAGACGCTCGAAACCTCTGGAACGGAGAATACAACCATATTTAATGGGCAAGTCATAAAGGAAATGTCCATATAGACCTCTTGAAATTTGAACTGTCCTCCAAGGAGCGGCTTTGATTAAAGCCTAACCTGTTATGCAGACTGCTCTGGCTGCCGCGCTTATGTACCAGCTAGCCACTCCCGAGCCTTGCTTAGGGCTTCACTACCCGCCTGAGACAGCTGCTGCCAGCCTTGCTGCGCGTGCATGCGCAGGGTCTCCACGCGCGCAGCGCTCTGGTCCTCCCATCCCTGAAGCCACAACAGTCAAAATCACAGTCTCCACGACGACTGGCAACAATTAATATACCCACTTCACACACACATGTGTAAGCACGCCAAACCATAAAATACAGCTACTCCGGGTGGCATGTGCTGATTGTTTCTTTGGCAAACCAACCACCCACTATGCGCCTATCAACGCTCCGGCACTCAATAGGACTTTGTTCCACATAAACAAATAAAAAGGCGTGCAACTATACTTAAGGAATACTAACAGTGAAATCGCTTACTCTTCTACCACTGCTACTCCGCCCAAAAACTTCATCCGAGCCTATTGCCCTCCGAGAGGGGTCGACAGGCACAGCGGCCACTGGGGGAGAGCTGCAGAAGCATAATAACAGGTCCGAGCACCAGCAGGCACATTGGTATCTTCTAGAGAATCCCCTCCACAACTGAATCTGGAGTGCATACCCTCTCGACTAGGCTGCTAGGATTAACGAGAGCCGGGGTGAGTTCGACCTCCATTGCTTGCATCTGCACTGTACATTGGTGTTCGCATAATATCATACCTCTCTTCCTCGTTGAAGTACTGGGCAGAGGATATGCTTTTCGCACCCGAAAAACGCGTGCTGTTGCTGCCGTAGGCGCCACTACTCGGGTTGCTGCTGGACCCGTACCCACTCCCCACAAAACCACTCTGCCCAGTGCCAACGGACCCGCTGCTGCCGAAAGTGGGATTTGTTGTTGCCCTAGGAAGACCGGTACTTTCACTGCCGCTGCTGCTGAAGCCGCCGCGCCCTTCAGTCTGCTGTTGTGGAGGTGGCTGGGAAGAACATCCAGAAGTGTGCGGCGACCCTACATAAGCGAAGCACATGCACACCTGCACCTGCTGAAATCAATCAACCAGGAAGTGTATACAGGCGGCAACTGCAGGTAGTCTGCATCCTAGTGAGGCTAGCGACAGCCCCTAGTAACGCTCAGCTGCCAACTGCTACCGAAACTCTAGCACAGCCACGCCCAAACCCTGCAGGAGGATACAACACGGAGGTGGGTGTGGCATGCGCCTACCTTGTGCTGCTGCCCTCTGTTTTGCCGCCAGAAGAGCCGCTTCCTTCTCGAAATCGAAGTCCATCTCCAGCTTACGGCTCCTAACGCCCCTGCCAGCCCCTGTGGGCTTCATGCCAACCCCAAGGGAGTGTTCCAGTACATTTCCGCGTCCTATGGAGATCGAAGGAGCCGTTGAGGGAGCCACCGCAGCAACTGGTGCAGCCGGGACAACAGATGGGACAGGCTGTGCGGGCTGCTGTACAGACTGCTTGAAGCCATGCAACGCATCGTTCACCTGCTGCTGCTGCTGCTGCTGTGATGCTGCAGCTGCTGTCTTGTTGCATCCAGCGATGTCCTGTTGAGCCCCGACCACCCATCCAATTGATTTCATCTCACTGCTGACGAGGCGCTGCAGCAATGTACATCCATCACCATTCAGTTAAACCCAACATGCATCCCTACGTTGCGGCGTCGGGAATGCAACAGCGCAATCCTGCATCTGCAAGTGCGTTTTCCTGTATAATGGAAAATGAAACTGTGTCCCAGTACTGTTTGCCCAGCACGAGCCCCTACCAAAGTGTAATACAGCCGATGAAAACAGCAACAAGGGAACTCACGTCCATCAACTGTCGGTGTTTTGCTGCCAACTTGCCCTGATAGTCCAACGGTTGGTTCAGGTCCGCCCTGAAACGGCATCGACACACAAGTTGACGCCTCAATGCTTGCAGAAGCACCTACTGGGAATATACAACGGCACGCCCAAAAGAAACTACCAGGGCCACTACAGCCCCCTCAAATGCAACAACACCAGCCATCACTCCTGCACGTCTGACACAGTTAAATCGCGTCTCCCCCATAAGCTCTGCGGCCATGCACCCTGCTCCCCGGCTGCACCCGCATTCAGCAAGTCAAGCAGGAAGCGCGACGGCTCCTACCCAAAGAAGGACATGAAACACTTTCTTCCACACAACTGCAGTTGGCATCATATGCTCTCAAGCACCAGGGCAGATGTATTTCGTCATTGTGCCACTATTCCTTACCCATGCTCCCTCAGGAACTCGTGGGCTCGGCGATTCCCCCCTGAAATACAACACATAATTACATACACACACACACATACATGCATGCATATATATATATATCATCCGGCATTCCAGTCAACCGTCATGGGCGGGATAGAAAAGCGCAGCTTCTTAAGTTGCTCACAGCCTCATCTAGCCCTTTTCTTGCCTCGCGAAGGCACCTAATGGGCGGCATACGAACGTATGTGCGGCTACTACTTTTCAGTTGTGAAAACTCTACGCACACTCACCCAGCTCCATTCGAAACAGCTGCTCGGGATATATTTTGTCCATTTCCGTTGAGCTGCACGCAGCACACCAGAGCAACGCCACGACAAGGCGCATCAGAAGACATCGACCCTCATTTGCAACGACAGAGAGCTCTCCCCTATACAAATGTGCGGTGTGCAAACTCCAGGAGCCCACTGCACCATCAGCGATCAATTCAAGGGCAACCACTTCGCATGATATGCCGCAGTAATGACAAGCATGCCTTACCGTACAAAGGAGAGATGGGTGCCAAGCCGTCTGTGCTTGCCCGAACACGAAAGACACACGTAAACTGCATGCGTTAGAGAGATCCATGTAGGGTTTCTGGCGTTGCAGTCAAAACACCTAATGCCAGAAGCAAACAGAGACAGACACACCTCCAACAACCACGCGGTTTCCCTGGACATCTTCATCATCAAAAGAATGCTCTCCCCCAACAGCCAGATAGACAGATAAGGAACGAGCTGTGGCGTCCCCAGAAAGCCCTACTGTAGAGCGGCGCAACAAAGTATAAAAAGTCATGGGCACAAACAACTGCTGCTGAAGCACAGAGGCCCTTCCAGCTGAGCTGCTCCTCCGTACAGAAGAAGGCTTCATAGCCACAGATATGCGTAAGCACAAGAATATGTATAGTGAAATGGAAGTCCAGATGCTGGCGGAGGCATGTATACAAACGTTACAATATTGTTTGCATTCGTCAGTCGGAATGCGGCTTACATGCGGTTGTCCTTCCTAAGGCGCCTAAATATTTCATCTCTGTCTGCTTCTGAGACATAACGGCGGTCATCTACAGGCAACTTCTGGTAAAGAAGAGCCAGTTGCTTCCTCGCTGTTGCAGGATCCGCGCCGCTCAGTGCTGCTGCGGCAGCAGCAATTGCTGCCGTAGGAGTCTGGCCGTCCATATTCACCCTCTTTCCCCCTACCTCTTTAAGATTCACGGGGGAATAATCGCCTCAAATGATGTTAAAAAACAACGCAACTGCTAGAATCGTCGCAGCGGTTACAGGGCCAGCAGCAACAACAGCAGCTGCGGCAGGGAAGCCCGGTAGCATCCGGCTCCACCTGTAGTGCACAGGCACTAGAATGTGGCTGTGGTGTGATCTCTAGTAGCTTATTGATTGTAAAGAAAATAAATATTAAATAATTTTAGGATTAGGCCATTATTAACTAGGAAAAGGAATTAATACTGCTAAATCTTGTAAGAATTGGGTACCGTAGATAGAGTCATAGTTTAGTAGTAGGGTTACGCGGCCAATTACCCATATCGGCGGTGTGGCGCAATGCTTCGTCACTACTGGGGTACCACATAGGACTTTTAGAGGTCTAAATGGAAAAGAAATAGAATTATTATTATACATAACTATCATGTCTGTGAATATGAGATTTAGATGGATAGCAGTTTATAGGTCAGGCACCTGACTGTCTCGTCGCTGTGTGATATCACCCCGCCATCTCCTAGGTCGGGCACTGATCCCCAGTGAAGACCACATAGGTCGGGCACTGATCCCCAATGAAGACCGGGGTCAGTTCTGAACACAGTTCTATTATTCGGGGGGCTTCCCGACTAGGACATGTTTTGGAATTTTAATTATTGACCTCTGGGAAATTGGGTAGTTAGAGGATGTAATTAGGAATGCAGACGCTATGAGACGATAAGTAGGCACAGCTTAGGACGGCTGGGCACTACATTTGGGGGCTGTTCCGGGCAGTTATTTATAAAGTTCCAAGCCAGTGAACTTTTAAACGCTGATTCCACGCTCCCCGCCATTCTATAGTGGAATGTTTACTGGGGATCAGCCGCAGCACAATTAAAGAGCCAGGGGTGAAGGCGAGAGGAGACAGTTTGTAATTGTACTGATATACGGGGAGCACACTGTGTAGGAAGGACAATGGAGTCCAACTCCGGCAAGAGAATTCCATGGCGGACTTCATTCGATGATCACCTGGAGTCGTCAAAATTTCCGTCGGATTACATTAGGGCAGCTACCTTCCATGTAGCGCACGGCGGCTTTCCGCGGTGCCTACGTATATCTACCTATGCCGGCCTGTCGTCTGCAGATACTAGCCTTGTGTTAACTTGTTCCGCGTCTCGTCGTTTAAACAGTTAGATAGCCCATTACTAGAACGCCTGATCGGCTGGCTAGCCCTATTATGGACCACGCTTCGCACTGATGTCGGGCAGTCTGGTCCGCAAAACACCGTAGGGGGTCCCCATTGAGGTGATCATCCTGGTGTCTTTCGCCTCCTGGCTGAGCTCGCTTCCCCCACTCCGGGGAGACTGGAATTGTATTGGGTTCCGTCGCCGCCGCGCACAATGTACCCATACACGCGGGGTTCTGCCTAGTCGATCGTCTCCCTTGATGACCAGGCCCGTCCGTTTAAACGCTCGTTCGCTCCTGAGCGGGGGCGAGTTGGCCTATATTCTGGCTTGACCACTCCCCCCGTTTGGAACAGTCCTGGTGAGGGGTCCACCCTAGCGTAGAGACCTATGCCCCCGCAACTCCTGCACAGCTCCTCTGGTCGCCTAGTAGACTCCTGACGTGAGGGGCATTGTGGTGATGCGTGCCCCTGGCTCTACACTCTTGACACGCAAAATCCACTGCTCTAGTTCGTTCCCTCTGCGGACGGCGAACTAATTGGATGACGAGGTGTTTGGCTACCTGAAAGTTAGCTTTTATGATTTTAAATCATAAACGTGCCATCTAAGATCCCCAGGAGGCAATTGCCTGTCGATTTCCGATATGAAAAAGTGTCGCCTGGGTTCACGCGTTCGATCGCCCCATGCAGCCGGAGTGTGACGCATGCCAGGGCAATGGACACGCGTCACATCAGATATCCAGGCTGACAACTAATGGTTGGGTAGGGCCCACCTACTCCCCCATCTATGCTCCGACTATTATGGTTGATAAGCGAGCTGAAGGGACAGGGGCAAGGAAGATGAGGATGGTAGTGAACTAACGGGAACTAGTGGCTTTGCCGCAGCAACCGTAAGTTTAGCTTTAGCTCCCTTTGCTGCTGTTGCGCCCTCTGCAGGGGTGGCTGCAGCGGGGGTTGTGACTGCTTTTGAGAAGAGTGAACCAGGCACTTTCTGGCTCAGTGGAAGCACGGCCTTCGCTGGCGATGCAGCATCAGCCTTAGGCTCAGATGCGATATCCGGGGAATATGCCTTGGCAGCGACCTCTCCCGGTTTCAACACAGACGGCTTACGTCCTGGTTGGACGACAGGAGGCTCTGCGGCTCCCGAAGAGGCTTCGCATGTTCCCGCACCTCCAGGAGAACTCTCTGAGTGGACAGCTGTGAAGGAAACCGCCGCAGATTTTCCTAACTTCGAACTCGGCGCTGGCGGCTTCTTGCTTAGTAGAGGCTGTAATGGGGGTGCGCTGGACGTTGAGGATGAAAGGCTCTTGGGTGCCAGAGTGGCCTTTACAGGACTCACTGGAGTGAAGCGAAAAGCTGCAAGTTCTTCTTCAAGGTCCCGTACTCTGCCCTGCAAACTATCTCGTTCTTTTACTAATTCCGCCACCTTTGCAGCAGTCAGTGCTGTCTCTTCACAGATGTTTTCCCCTACATCCTTTACTGGCGAAGCTTTAGGTCCCTTCGCCTGCATTTTGAAGGCATCATTTTCACTTTGGAGCTGCTTGACCTCTTCTACAAGAGCTGCATAATCCTCTTTGATCTTCTGCCCATCCGCAACTTGTTGTCTGAGGGTAACGACCTCCCGCTCAAGAGCATTAATTTTGGCACGCTCCTGCGCCGTTGTTTCTTCGCCAACATGTGCTGAGGCCTCTTCTTCAAGGCCTTTCGCCAACTGGGCCTGTGGTTTCCCCAGCGGCCCAGCTGAAGAACTACCCCTTTCTTTGCGCACAGGTATTGCCTTAGAGCCCTGCAACTTCATATCGGGCGGTGCCGTGTTCGCGAGGGCCGCTTTCTTTGAGTCCCGAAGGATGGCCAGCTCGTGCTCCAGCGCCTTCACCCTTTCGGCCAGCCTGTCTCGTTCTTTAGCCACAGCTGCATAGTCAGCATGTGAATCTGACACAGGCATTTCATGTTCCTCTGAAGATCTGTCACCTGCGGACGAAGGCCCGGCTTGTTTCCCTAAGGCTCCCACTGCGTTTAGCTTTGATTGCAAGTTCTCGTTCTCTTTCTGCAATGTCTGATAGGCCTTTTTTAGCTCATCCCTTGCCGCCAACTGCTCCCGCAATTCAGCCACTTCTTTCTCCAGCTTTTGCCTGGCCTCTTCTGAAAATACCCGTATGCACGAAACGCCATCTGCGGTGTGTTACGCATGTTGTTGTTCTCTTGTGCAGGCTGAAAATTGAACACCAAATAGGATGTATTTAACTTTTCAAGGGGGTAGTGCATGCATTGAAGTGTGCAGGTGGCAGCACCTTTGACACTCTCCCCCTAAACGTAGTGCCTCCTTCCCGCAGTTTCCTCAAGGTAGATATGCCCCGTACAAGAATTGGCATGCAAAAGTATTTCTTCGTGTTGTCCGCCTCTTACTTAGAGGGCACGAGTAAGGACCACAAGATACTTTTCTCGAAGTTGTACAGTGTGTGTATGTCTCCGGAGATGAACAGATGGCGATGTCGCGTTAGTAGTCCAACGGTTAGGATACCTGCCTTCCAAGCAGGCGACCCGGGTTCGACTCCCGGCTGACGCATGAGAACTAGTTTCCTTCCGTGTCCCTTTGTGGCTGTTTTGTGGGAACTACAAAGTGATGTCTCCGCACATGCATGCACACCGGGAAGGAGGCACTACGTTTAGGGGGAGAGTGTCAAAGGTGCTGCCACCTGCACACTTC